>NW_016814397.1:111703-122166 GCF_001698545.2 Rhinopithecus bieti | reverse complement strand
GGCTAAAAATATATACAGTAAATAGTATGCTTAATGGTAAATAGGCACAGACTCTTCAAGAACAAGAAGAAGATAAGAATGCCCATCATGAGTGCTAGCGATCTTGGTCAAAGCCCCAGAGCAAGGAAAGAAAATAAAGCATGTAGATTGCAAGGTAAGAGATAAAATGGTGTCATTTGCAGAAAGAATAAATGAACTACATTGAAAAAAATTAACAGAATTAAGTGATATACCATTAGATTAACAATGAAGCCTCAGCAAGTTACTGACACAAGATCAACTTAGAAAAATTCATAATATTTTCCTATTACAGCAATAACCAACTAGAAATTATATAAAAATAATATGCCTTTTATAATAGCAATAAAATGTATACAATAAATATACAAGATCTCAGTGCAGCCATTGTTGAACACTATTAAGTAACATAAAAGTTCTGAATATATAGAGAGAGATTTTGTGTTCTGAGCTGGATCAATTTAATATTATGAAGAATCCAATTCTTCCAAAATTAATCCACAAATTCGATGCAAATTCTATAGAAATCATAGCTGGATTTTTTCAGGAACTTAATAAAATTATTTTGAAATTTATATGGAAGAAAAATACACACAAATAGCTATTAAACTTCATAAAAGAAGAGCTAAGAGGGAGGACTTAACCTATCTATCTATGGTTTAAAGGATCCATAAATCCCATAGTAATAAATACAGTAAGATACTGGTCAGAAAATTGAGCAAATAGACCAATGAAACCAAACAGAAACCCTATAGACAGACTCATGAATGTATGAATACTTTATATCTAAAAGAGCACCACAAATTAATGGAGGAAAGAAGGACTGTTTGTATGGCCGCAGGGAAACTTGGCTCATTATCCAAAGAAATGCAATGCTGGATTTCTACTATGCAACAATGGGAGCTTGAAATGAAATATTTGAGTATGAAAATTAAAACTATAAAATAATAGAAGATAACATAGGAGAATATCTTTGTGACACTGTCAAAGGGACGAGCTTCTTAAACAACAGCACAAACCATAAAGCAAAAATTCGATTAACTTGACTGCCAAAATTAAAAATTTCTCTTTAACAAAGAACATCTTGAAGAAAGTTAAGGATATGAATGATGAGCACAAGCTTTATAAGGTTCCTCTTAGAAACACATGAATAGGACTAAATCTTGTCATTGAAATATTTTAAACCTGAATGTATCTCTCTGCAACTGCCCAAACCCCATACATACTCCAAAGCTTCCAAATTTGTTGAATACTTTAAAATGGCCTGTGGGCTAAAGCCCTAGTGTGAAATGTAATGACAGTATAATTGTTTCCTTTTCGTAGATTTTAAGAAGATCATTGGCAGTTACAAAGGGTAGAGAAGAAACTTTGAAAATATCTAAACCTATCTTACCAATTATTAAAGAAAAATGGGCCCAAAGACATCAAATGGTTTAGCTAATGCCACAGTCAGGTTTTTGGTTTTGTCTTCTGATGAGAATTATCAATGCAAGGGCAAAATCCAAAAGTCTGCAGAGTCAGATTTTCACATTTTCAAATGCACTCTGCATGGGGTTTTGTAATTTTGCTCAGCCATTTGGCAACCTTCTAGTAACTGAAGCCTTTTTAATATGCCTTTTAAAATAAACAAGGAATGTAAGGGAAATTAGTTACCTCTTAACACCTCCCTGCATGTTTCCCTCAATAAATGAATAAAGTCATGTCTCATTTAAATTTTAAATGCAGCAGAGATGAATACAATATGTTAGTGTAATCACACAGACCCAAGGGCAAAAACAGAGCAGCAAACTGCATCACACACCTAGGGAAATCTGAAGAGGCAATTTTTCTGTAAATGCAGTGATAATTCTCCCTGCCAAGAGAGAGAATATTCCCTAAGAGACAATCCTAAACACAACTCTGCTAAACACCCAAAAACTGTTGAAACCCTTTTCCCAGGGCCTCAATAAATTTTTATTCAAATGTTATAGACAGACTCAATTTCACTGAGAATACTCATAATGCTCAAACATTCACAGGAGTAAGAAAACATGCCTTCCCCCAATCCTCCCAATCACCACCACTTACCCACTGAACTGAATCCCTACAGACTCCACTTGAAGGCATCACTTAGGTCTTTTAAATTATGGACCCAATGGGCCTGTAATTGGTATCCAGCCATCATATACGTCCCTCTTACAGCTTTCACTTTTCCGCATTTAGTGGGTTAAAGAGGATGATGAAAATTTAACTTCATATAGTCAGCTCTAGACATAAATAGGGGTCTAAAAGCAAAATTACCTTATTTTCTGCTACCAGCACAAAGTTTGCTGGTAGGATTTAAAAAAAAAAAAAAAAAACAGATATAAAGCATTTTCACTCTTTAAAAGAGCACTTTGAAAATTAATGTTCGAAAGAATGGAAAAAGCTGCGAAGATGACAGTCACAACAGTGACATCATTTCTAAGTCTCTTCAAATTCTCACATAAAAAAGTATCATTAGAGAGCAAAATCAAAACCTCATAGACAATATTTTCAAGCAAACTACCTGATAAGGTATCACTTGGAACACAAAAGTACAAGCGGAGACTAAAGAAATCACCAAAACCCTGAGACCTGAGTGGTAATAGCTTCTGTGTGGGAGAAAGCAGAAAAGAAGTATTCATATCTGAAGGACCAGAGAACAGGAAGATGCCAAACTAGCCAAGGTGCTCCCCTGAAAACAGTATGGATCAATTTGAGAACATCAGCTGAAACTTCACGGGGGTGCCCACTCCAATAAGAAATGAGGACAAGGGCCCTTGGTAAGAATGCCTACAGGGGCTAGAGCAGTTAAAGCCCTATGGACTCTCAAAATTGACATATTGGGAATCTTTTCCAGGACAAGGCCCCCAAATTTAGACAAATTGCTAGAAGTAGAATCAACACTGATCAGGATAGGGGCAACAGAGGTCCAGGAAGGAGAGAGTCTAGATAAAAGGGAGGAGAGGAACAGAATCTAGAAATTGCAAAAAGCAAACTACCATAGTCTTGAACACTACGTAGAACTAATCCACAAAGGAGCTTTATGAAGCTAGAGAAGCTATACTGAATGCCACCTTCTTCCGAAAAGTTCAGGACAATTTATTTCACATAAAGATAAGCAACCAAAAATTATCAAGGCCAAATGCCATTTTAAAATGAGAAAAGAATAAGGAGCAGAATAACATTCCCACAGAAAATGCAATCATTAGAAAGACGTGCCCATAGATCAGGACAAAACTTTTTCAAAATGGGCTTAAAGGCATTAAGAAAAAGATAAAACACATGAAAAGATCAGAGTTAGAAAACACAGAAGTATGATTAAACTCAACAAGGAATTAAAATTAAAAAAACTTTACTTCAAAATAAAGGCTAAACAAAAGGAAATCAAGAATGAATAAATACAACATATGATTCCTTAAATGAAATAGAGAGTAAACAGGGAGAAATATTTTTGCAATGAATGAAGAGATAACAAGAATTTGAGAGTCAGATATTGAAGATATGAAAAGAAAATTCAACATATGAATAATGGAAATTCCTAATGAAGAAAACTAAACAAAGAAAGAACAAATACTATAAACTATTATTCAAGAAAACTTTACTGTAATGATAATGTTTTTAAAGATTTGAAACTATAGGAGCACACTGCTTACCCGAGAATACTGACCTGGGATTACTAACACCAAGATATATTTTAATAACATTACTAGACTTTAAATATAAACAAAAAAATCCTTTGTTCATGTAGGCAAAAGAAGCCTGTGAATATAATGAACAAATCTAGCTTATTATTATATTTTCAACAATCAGTGCTTTAGCCAGAAGAAAATAGAAAAGAATATACTTAGGATTACCAAGGAAAGAAGATGTGAGACAAGGATTTTTATATGCCAGTAAAATTGACCTTTCCAGTATAAAGGGCAAAAATTGTTATCCAACATACAAACAGGGATGTTGTTCTCAGTGAAGCTTGCTGAAAAAATCCACTAGACATATAAACTTCAGACAACCAAAATAACTAGAGACATTGACATAAGGACTGCTGACAAGACCTTAAACATATATATTAGTTACTTTAGAATAAAGATTAAATGAGGTTAGAAGGGAAAGATTGTTGTGGTAACATCTACATGCTCAGATAATGGCATATAGTTCACTATTTAAAATGGAAGGGGGGAAACATAGGCAAAAACTTTTTAACTGTTTTTGGCCAATTATGTTGGTGGTTTTTTGAGATCAGTATTGTTATTTAGACTTGTATGGTGTGAAATGTGAGTAAAAAAAAAAATAAACAATTATGAAACATTGTATTCTACAATTTCTCATGTCCTTGAGGACCAGGTTTCTCTGTGTGGAAGAAAGGAGACAAGATGTAATTAAGGGAAGGTAAAGCACAAAACAAAAAACTGTATTGCTTGAATTTGAATTGGGATAGTATCACTAAACCTGATGAGGCATTTGATCTTTTATGTTTTTTTAACTGCATAGATGCATGTAATTCCGAGCTCTGTCCCACTGAAAAGGCTTAGAACATGGGCGAACCAGTAGCGATGGTCCCTCGAATTTGGGTCCTTAAATATCCATTTTCCCATTAAAAGAAACCAGGGCAATTGAAAAAGTGGATGAATTCTAGATCTGGGATTAGAAATGCATATGATGATCTGGGAGTATTTTATTACACCAGATACTGGAGGGAGCTATCAAAGACTACAAGGGTCAAGGCCAAAATGTTCCAGGAGCTAACTCGAGAGGCTTCCACTGGCTCAAAGGTGGGAACAATTCGAGTTTTAAAAGAATGGGGACATTGCAATTAATTGAAAGTCATCAAATAGATTTGGGAATCCATGAGCACAGAATATTTTTTTTTAAAATCTCATGTCACATTGAATGATCAGATGGATAATGAGCCATTCATATGCTTGAATGAATTAACATCCATTCCTTTGTAAACGAAGGGAATCAGCAATATTATCCTACCTTTCCTGTATGAACCTGTACCACTGGTAACCAGAAATATGAAAGAATTATTTGTAATAGTTGTTCAAATTAATGAACGAAAAATAAATAAGTCAAAATAACAACCATTTTGCAACCCCATTTGGGACTAATGGATCTACATTGAGAAACAAACGTTGTTAACATCACAAAATCACAGAAAACCATGTGCCTCCTGAAAGAAAGAAGACATCATTCTCTCTGGCTTTGTCAAAGAGATCACCTGAGTCCCTGATCAACCTCTGGATTCCAACTGTCAAATTTGTAGGAAGTACATGCAAACAGAGAAACATATTGACACCTGTACCGACCGAGGTATGCCATCCAGCAAAATCAGAATATGTTAAATTCTATATGGTCAAAGAGGCCAAACTGTAGGAAAAGAAGGGATTGAGGAAGGGACTGTATAATAAGATGACGTAAAAGACATCAATTTTTTAGGATGCTTTTAACGTTGGTGGGAGTATAAATTAGTTCAACCATTGTGGAAGACAATGTTAGCGATTCCTCAGGATCTAGAACTGAAAATACCATTTGACCCAGCATCCCATTATTGAGCTATACCCAAAGGGATTATAAATCATTCTACTATAAAAGACAACATGCACACGTATGTTATTGCAGCACTATTCACAATAGCAAAAGACCTTGAACCAACCCAATGCCCATCAATGATAGATGGATAAAGAAAATGTGGCACATATACCCTCATGGAATCTATGCAGCCATAAAAATAGGATGATTCATGTCCTTTGCAAGGACATGGATTGAAGCTGGAAACTAATCCATTCCTCAGCATAACTATCAACAAGATCAGAAAAGCAAACACTGCATGTTCTCACTCGTAAGTGGGAGTTGAACAATAGAACACATGGACACCAGGGAGGGAACCATCACACCCGGGGCCTGTCAGGGGGTGGGAGGCTAGAGGAGGAATAACATTAGGAGAAATACCTAATGTAGGTGATGGGTTGATGGGTGCAGCAAACCACCAGGGCATGTGTATACCTATGTAACAAAACTGCACGTTCTGCACTTGTAACCCAGAACTTAAAGTATAATTTTTAAAATGACATCTTTTTTATTTTTTATTATTTTTACTTTAAGTGACAAGATCTAATTATGTTGCCCAGGCTGGACTTGAATTCCTAGACTCAAAGGATCCCCCTGCCTCAGCTTCCCAAGTAGTTGGGACTACAGGCACACACCACCATGCCCAGCCAATTTTTTTTTTAATAGGTAGCACACTAAGTTATAGTTTTCAGGCATGCCAATTGCATAATGGAAGTGTAAATAAATTTTTTAAAAGCGATTAGTATAAACAGTCAGGACAAGCCGGGAGCAGTGGATCATGCCTTATAATCCCAGCACTTTGGGAGGCCAAGGAGGGCAGATCACTTGAGGTCAGGAGTTCGGGACCAGCCTGGCCAACATGACGAAACCTCATGTCTACTTAAAATACAAAAATTAGCCGGGTGTGGTGGCACATGCCTATAATCCCAGCTACTCAGGAGGTTGAGGCAGAAGGATCACTTCAACCCAAGAGGAAGAGGCTGCAGTAAGCTGAGATCATGCCACTGCACTCCAGTCTGGGTAACAGACCAAGACTCCGTCTCAAAAAAAAAAGTAAATACAGTAGTTACTTTTAAAGGAAGAGGTGTTGAGGGGTAATTTCGAGGAGTGACTTCTTGACCTGGTTAGTAGTTAAAATCATGTTTACCTTATGATAATGCACTAAGTACACACTTATTTTGTGTGGTATTCTGTATATGTGTTTTATTTCACAGTAAAAATATTTATTTTAAGTTCCGGGATACCAGTGAAAAAAATTTAAAAAGTAATGTTTATACTCCTATTACCATCAACATTAGTATATTTTCATTGTATTTCTTCTCATCTACCACTACTCACCCCCATAGTTACATCATCACTAGGGACATCCACCAGCAACAGAAAATCTTTCTCAGCTTCTGCACAGAGCAGTCAAAACTTCAGGATTGGATTACAGATTATTATGCATGGAATTTTGACCATTTTTACTTATGGGATCTAAAATTTGTTATAAACCATTTCCATTGCAGAAAGATAGGTGCTTGATTTAATAAGGATTTTGAAATCAACGGCAGAAGGTTTCAGACTAGTGGGAATTTAAAGAGGCATTATTTTGTGAGCTTTCCTGACAGGCTTTGAATTCATAACAGTGGTACATGTGACATTTTCCCTGGGTGCTTTTGAGACCAGATTGTGGAGATATTTTCCCTTTTACTTTTCCTCTACCTGGAGTGAATCTGATTTTCTGCTTTTGGTAAAACGACAATAAAATCTGAAAAGCCTGTCTATCTTGAAGACAAGTCTAGACAAGTGATTAAGTTAAATGCCCCAAACACTTCACGATAGTAATATAAGGTGACATGCTAGAGAGGTATAAAGAATAATTCTATTATATGTACATGCAGATATTGCCCTTGGGGCTGGCCTAATTAGTCCCGTTAATCACCATGGCCCTTTCACTGCTAAGCTGGTGAAAAGCTAAACCTAATTAATACTCTCTATGGCCAAGCAGAGTGCTGGCTATAGTGGTGCCTGGGCTCGCAGCTGTCAGGGAAATATTGCAGTGTTATTTTTCCTTTTCTTCCATAATATTTGCTCAACTTCCCCCTCCTTCTCAGGTTATAAACATATAAGCACGTTGAGGACAACGGCTGTGTATCATTTTTCTTCAGAGTCTACTTAAACTTAGCACACAGAACTGCATAAATAACAGACAAGGTGTTGCTCATTCAATTCCTTTGTTACAGAGAAAAATATCTGCAGAGGAAGTATGCAATTAACCAAGAAATCTGCTTAGCTTTATTTTTTCCCTTTTTCTAAATTGAGATACAATTTACACACAGTGCAATGCACAGATTTTAGGACTGTAGTTTGATGAGTTTTGATAAATGCATACGGTTGTATAACTCAAACACTTATCAGGATATAAAACATTAGCATGACCACAGAATATTCTCTCATGCCCTTTTCAATCAATCAGCGTGGGCCCCCAGAAGCAACCTCTGTTGTGATTAATATTATCATAGATTATGTAGGCCTATTCTGTAACTTCATGATATGAGTAAATGAAATAGTATGTTCTCTTTTGTATCTGGCTCCTGTCATACAATATAATGGTTTTGATATTCATCTATGTTCTCTATATCAGTTATTCATTCCTCTTTATACCTGATTAGTAATCTGTTGTGTGAATATAACACAATTTTTTAGCCATTTTCTTGTTTATGGGCCTTTGATTGTTTCCCAGTTTAAGGCTCTAATAAATAAAGCTGCTATGAACATTATTGAACAAATTATTTTGTGAATATGTTTTCATTTCTTTTGAGTAAAAACCTAGGAATTGGATTATTGGGTCACAGGGTAGGTATACATTTTATTTTATAAGAAGCTACCAAACAGTTTTATAAAGTCATCATATCATTTGACAATCTCACAAAAACCATATGCAAGTTCAGTTGCACAATGCCTTCTTCAAATTGTAGTGAGTATGTGGTAGTATTTCAATGTAGATGTAATTTGTATTTTTTTCCTGATAAGTGAAGATATTGGCCAAGTTTTCAGGTGCGTATTAGTCATATATGTTCTTCTTCTGAATTGTCTATTTAAACCTTTAACCATTTTAATTTAGTTGCTAGTCATTGAATTTTGAGTTGTAAGAGTCCACTATAGATACTAGATGTTAGTTCTTTATCAGTTATATGTTTGCTAAATATGCTTTCCCAGTCTGTGGCTTGCCTATTCATTTTCTTAACATTGTCTTTTGATAAGCAGAGCTTTTTGATCTTAAGTTCAATTTATCAATTATTTTTCTTTTATGTTTAGTGCTTCCTGTGTCCTGTGTGAGGAACCTTTGCCTCTCCCAATGTCACAAAGATATTTTTCTGTTGTTTTATTCTAGAATCTCTACAGCTTTAACTTTTATGTTTGGGTCTATCTATGATCGATCTGAAATTAACTTTGCATGTGTAACACAATGTAGTGCTCAAATTTCATTTCTTTCCATATGGATAAGCAGTTGTTCATCACCATTTGTTGAAATACCTAGCACTTTTGTCAAAAATAATTGTACATGATGTGTAGGTCTCTTTGTGAACTCTATTCTGATCCATTGATTTGTCTATTTTTATGCCAATATCACACTCTCTTGATTTCTGTAGCTTTGTAGTAATTTTAAAATTGAGAAGTGTAAATCCTCTAAATGTACTCTTCTTTGTAAAGATTATTTTAGCTAATCTAGGTCTTTTGCATTTGTATACATATTTTAGAAAAGGCTTCACAATTCTTACATAGAAATCTGCCAGGATTTTTATTGGTATTGCATTGAACATTTTTTTAGTCTGTTTTATGTTGCTTATAATACCTGAAACTGAGTAATGTATAAGGAAAAGGAATGTATTTCTTACAGTTACAGAGGCTGATAAATCCAAGGTAAAGGGGTCACATCTGGTGAAGGCCTTCTTGCTAATGGAAACTCCCTGCAGAGTCTGGAGATGGCACAGGACATCAGACATCATATAGCAAGGGGACTATGCATGCTAGCTCAGGTCTCTCTTCCTCTTCTTATAAAGCCACAAGTCCCACTCCCATGATAACCCAGTAATCCATTAACTCATTAACCCTTGAATGGATTGATCTGTTCATAAGAGCAGACCCCTTATGACCCAATCACCTATTACAAGCCCCACCACTCAATACTGCCACATTTGGGATTAAGTTTCAACATGAATTGTGGAGCAGACAAACATGCAAACTATAGCAAATATATAAATTTAGAGTATTAAAATCTTAGCAATATTGAGCCTTCCAATCCATGAATTATACATTGCTATGATTTTTGCCTTAAATAATCAATTCTCTCTTAAGAAATTATTTTTATAAAGCATTTTACATCTACTAACATATTTATCATTTCTGGCTGTCTTCATTACTTTAGGTAGATTTGACTTTTCATCTGTAGCTAGTTCCCTTCAGCTTTGAAAAATTTTTAAATGTAGCTCCGCAATGATGAATTTTCTTAGCTTTCAATCTGAAAAGTCCTTATTTTCTTTCTTTTCTGGAGAAAAGTGTCTCTGAATATTGATTTGTTGAAAGCTTTGCTTTTGACACCTCATATGTCATTTTATTTTCTCTGGCTTGCATTGTTTCTGATAAGATATCAGTCATTACTTTTATTGCCATTCCCATGTGTGTAATGTGTCTTTTTTCTCTGGATGACTTTTTAATTTGTTCTTTATCTTTGGTTCTCAGAAATTTGATTACAATTTGCCTGTATGTGGTTTTCTTTGTGTTCATCTTGAGGCGTTGGAGTTCCTATATCTGTGAGTTAATCTTTTTCAACAAGTTTAATATTGAGGAACAATTATTTCTTCAAATATTTGTTCTTCCCCAAGGATTTT
>NW_016814397.1:108163-111427 GCF_001698545.2 Rhinopithecus bieti | reverse complement strand
TTTTTTTTTTTTTTTTTTTTTTTTTTTTTTTTTTGGCTAAGACCTCAAAACCACAGGCAACAAAGGCAAACACAGACAAATGGAAATATATCAAACTAAAACACTTCTGTACAGCAAAGAAAACAATCAACAGAACAAAAAGACAACCTACAGAATGGGAGAAAATATTTGTAAACTATACATCTGACAAGGGATTAGTATCCAAAATATATAAGGAACTCAAACAATATAATAGCAAAAGACAAGTATCCTGATTTTAAACAGGCAAAATACCTGAACAGATATTTCTGAAAAAAAAAAAAAGACATACAGATGGCCAAAAAGGAATATGGAAAAAATGCTCAACATCAGTAATCATTAGGAAAATGCAAATCAAAATCACAATGAGATACCACCTCATTCCAGTTAGAATGACCATTATCAAAAAGATGAAAGAAAACAAATGCTGGAAAGGATGTGGAGAAAAGTGAATCCTTGCACACTGTGGGTAGGAATGTGGTACAGCCATTGTGGAAAACAGTATAGGGGTTCCTTGAAAAATTGAAACTAGAAATACCATATGATTGAGCAATCCCATCACTGGTTATATATCCAAAGAAACTGAAATATGTTGAAAAAATATCAGCACTCCCATGTTTATCACAGCACTATTCATAATAGCCAAGCTATGGAATCAACCCAAGTGTTCATCAATGGATGAATGGACAAAGAAAATGTGGCACATACACACAGTGGAATACTACCAGCCATAAAAAAAAGACTTAAATCCTGCCATTTGCAACAACATGGATGAACCCAGAGGACATTATGTCATGAAATAAGCCAGGCACAGAAAGACAAATATCACATGATCTCATTCATATGTGGAAACTTTAAAAGTTGATCACATATAAGCAGAAAGTAGAATGATGGTTATCAGAGGCTGGGTTTGTTAGAAGCAAGAGGGAGATGAGGTGACATTGACCAACGAATACATAATTACAGTTAAACACAAGGAATAAGTTTCAAGAGATCTATTGTACATCAAGGTGACTATAGTTAATGATGATATATTGTATTCCTGAAAAATGTAAAGAGAGTGAATGCTACTTGCTCTTACCACAAAAATGCTATGTGAGGTAATGCATTTGTTAACTAGGTGGATTTAACTATCCCACAATATATATGTACTTCAAAACATCATGTTGTACATGACAAAAGAATATATTATCTGCCAACATAAAAAAAATTTAAAAATAGAAATATTTGTTCTTCCCCAATTATGCTATTTTGTTTTAATTAAAATACATATTGTTATACCTGTTGGTATTGTTACACAGGTCAATACCTATGCAACAGGTATCTTTTGGTTTTGTTTTTCTCTTGATGCTTCAGTTTTGATAGTTTCTATTAATCTATTTTAAAATGCAGTGGTTTTTTTTCTTCTGCTGTTAAACTCATCGAATTTTTTTTCATTTAAGCTGTTATACATTTTAATTCTAGAATTCCTATTTACTTTTTCCTTACAGTTTGATCTTTTTCTGCTGAGATTCCCCACGTTCTCTCACTGTGCCCATTTTTTCTTAATATTTATATTTGTAATAGCTATTTCATAAACCTTGCCTACTAATTCCAGAATCTGTGTGATCTCTGGCTTTTCTCCTGATTATGCTTCATGTTTTCTGCTTATTCACACATACTACAACTTTTTAAATATGTATTCAGCATGATGAATGCTATGTTTTTGAAAGTATGGATTCAGCTGTCTTCCCATAAAGTGTGTCGGATTTTATTTGGGCCAGCAAGTACTTTCTTGTGGATCAGCTTTAACCTACTGAGGCTAGATTTTAGACTTGTTTATAGTGAACTTATAGTAGTCCTTCCTCTAGGATTAAAGTAGCCCTAACCCAAGGTATGGTCTTTCCAGGATCTCAACTGAATGACCAAGACACTGAGTGGTATCTCTTCATTTTGGCTGGCTGGACCTCCTATGCCTCTTCTATCTCCCACATCCCCAGCAGCCATTCTCTGCCAGACCTCACAGTCTTGCCCTGTGCAGCTTAGTATTTGACCAAAAACTCAAGGGGTCAACTTGAAGCTCCTGTTCTGCTCAGGTCCCTCTCTCCAGTAAATTCCAGGCAATTTACCAATCCAGAAATTTGATCTCTGTTTCCTGAGCCCAGAAAGACTGTTATTCTCTAGGTTACTTTCTTGCGCTATGGTTTGGAAAGTTCATCCAAGCAGAAAGTAAAGCAAATATGAATCCTACCTCATGTATTTTCTTTCCTCAAAGATCAAAACCCTACCTTCTCTATTACCTTAGACCACTTGCGTCATGTATTTTACTCAGTTAATAGTTGTTTATGATGAGAAGGTAAGTCTGATAGCTATAATTCTGCCATAATCAAAACTAAGGTCTTTAATATTAATGTTTTACAATTGTCAATGATTTCCTTCAGGATGTATCTAAAGGCATTTGCTAATTAACTCTGGTGTCTTTACTGTGGTTATCCTCTCCTGTGTATTTTGGGTCATAGACACTTTTGAGAATCTAACAAGATTAGGAAGCTTTCTTCAGAAAAAATGTGTATGGTCCCATTTTTCAGGGAATCCCAGGGATTTCATTAATCCCCTGAAGTCCAGCTGTGAAGCATTGCTGTCAACAGACTGAGGATTAAGAAACCCTGCTCAATATCTTTTCTATAGCTATAAACATGTGGTTGGTTTGGGTTTGCTTCAAAACTTGAAAACAAGCTAATAAGAGCCAACATAGAAAGTCTGGCTCATGCCTGTAATCCCAGCACTTTGGGAGGCTGAGGCAGGCAGATCACGAGGTCAAGAGATCAAGACCATCTGGCCAACATGGTGAAACCCCGTCTCTACTAAAAATACAAAAATTAACTAGGCATGGTGGTGTGCACCTGTAGTCCCAGCTACTCAGGAGACTGAGGCAGGAGAATCACTTGAACCCAGGAGGTGGTGATTGCAATGAGCCGAGATCACACCACTGCACTCCAGCCTGGCAACAGAGCGAGACTCCGTCTCAAAAAAAGAAAAGAAAAAAAGAAAAGTGAAAAGTTTGGATAAATTTTCTAGAAGGTAAATGAGTTTGAATACCTGAGAGGAATACATTTTTATGCATACCTCAACAGGTTTATACTTCACTTTAGGAAAAGATTTCAAATTTTCCAAAGTCTTTTCCTAAGTGAACCTAAACTTTATATCCACCATACTGTGTCTTCATTTCCACTTATCTTGAATGTGTGAAAATTAACCCAATTGGTT
>NW_016814397.1:81842-108093 GCF_001698545.2 Rhinopithecus bieti | reverse complement strand
TAAATTAGTTCAACCATTGTGGAAGACAGTGTGGCAAGTCCTCAAGGATCTAGAACCAGGAATACCATTTGACCCAGCAATCCCATTACTGGGTATATATCCAAAGGTTTATAAATCATTCTACTATAAAGACACATGCACACGTATGTTTATTGCAGCACTGTTTACAATAGCAAAGACATGGAACCAACCAAAATGTCTATCAATGATAGATTATAAATCATTCTACTATAAAGACACATGCACACGTATGTTTATTGCAGCACTATTCACAATAGCAAAGACTTGGAACCAACCCAAATGCCCATCAATGATAGATTGGATAAAGAAAATGTGGCACATATACACCATGGAATACTATGCAGCCATAAAAAAGGATGAGTTCATGTCCTCTGCAGGGACATGGATGAAGCTGGAAGCCATTATCCTCAGCAAACTAATACAGAAACAGAAAAGCAAACACTGCATGTTCTCACTCGTAAGTGGGAGTTGAACAATGAGAACACATGGACACACGGAGGGGAACAACACACCCTGGGGCCTGATGACGGGTTGGGGGAGGTGAGGGGAGGGAACTTAGAGAACTAGTCAATAGGTGCAGCAAACCACCATGGTACACGCATACCTATGTAACAAGCCTGCATGTTCTGCACATGTATCCTGGAACTTAAAGTAAAATTAAAAAATAAAAATAGTTGCTCATTATATAGTTAATCTATTCAATTGTATGGTGTGAGTTCTTCTGTGAATACTAAAGGAAACATACCAATAAAATACAGTTGAAAACTGTGTAGCTGGCTATCATCTTGTCTTCATATCAGTTTCCCCAGAAGCTGACTCTGAAATAAGGACTTATGTAAAAGTAGTGTATTTGGGAAGTGGTCTCAGGAAATATTTGAAGGGGAAGAGAAATTATACATGACAGAGAAGAAAACCAAGAAAGTGTGTATAATGAAGCAAGTTACAACTTTGGAAAACTGGAACTTAATCCCACTGTGGTGCTCTAAAAGCCAGTGTAGAACACACCCCTCAAAATAGCACATCTGAAAAATGAGAGACCTGGGTTACTATCTGTTCACCAATTTCCATTAGACATTGATTGAGAGCTGCCCCCAGGCAATCTTAATTCTCTGGCATGTCTTGCCTACTGTATGTAGGTGGACAGAGGGGCCTCAGTGGCCAGAGAGATCCCTAAAAGTCACAGGTGCTGGCAGTTGAAAGTCAAACTGTCACACACATATATCAGTGTTGAGGGGATGTGGGCAGGGCACTAACAGCAGCTGCTAAAATCCTTCAAACCAAAACAATAATTAGCACTGGTGACACTTAAATAGTAATGTTTTCCTTCATGTTATAGTTTCATTTTTTTCTGCAGGATGATGGATGCCTCTCCCGGAGTCCCAAAGACTTGGGAACTGTCAAACAACATATGCTTCCTAATATATCGTGTTCAGAAAATAATGTTCACAATTTGCCGATTTGCTTTGGTTTGTATATTACTTCTCTCTGGCTATGGAAGCTAAAGCATCATCAGAACATGTTTTAATAATAAACAGAGTCCTACCAAACATAATTTTTTCTCATATAAATGTATTTTTTCTTCTGTGATGTCACCATAGGATTCCACATGATAAGGAAAACAAACAGTCTTGGTGGAGATCGCTTTAGCTCATCCTTTAAATTACAGTCTAGAATAGCTTCAGGGAGAAAGTATTTTCCTGGTATGCTTTGGTTCCTTTGAAGAAGCTGCCTACGAAAAGCTAACATTCTTTTAGTGCCAGGCTCAATTCTAAGTCTATACATGTATTAATTCATTTAAGCTTCATACAGACCCCAGTAGGTATGTACTATCATCAGCCGTATATTATAATTAAAGACAAGGAGGAAGACTTTCTGAAATCATCATACGTACCTAAAGCCACAGAAGCGATAAGTAGACAATCCTGGAATTGAACCCCTTCTGACCACTGCAGCACACTGTTTCCCATCTACATCTGAACTGGCATTAGATAACTTTATCATCTAGCAATGCAGGTTCAGAGATAACTATCTCTTTCTTTTCAAATTTTTACTTGACTTGGATTCCAACTGGATTTTTCATGAACTCTTCCTGAGAAACAGGTGACTTCAGAATCTTGATGTACCTCATGGCAGAGATTGTTCCCACAGGTATTTAGCAGGCCAAATCAATGCGCTCTAGATAGGGGTCAACAAACTTGTTTCTTGTAAAGGACCAGGTAATACATTTTTGCAGGTTTATCAGCCATATATACCCTGGAAACAGCTATAGAAAAGATACAAACAACTGGGCATGGCTTTGTGCCAATAAAACTTTATTTATGAACACAGACATCAGGCTGGTTTAGTTTACTAATCCCTGCTTTAGAACTGTAGAGTACAGTTATATCCCTCATCATTAACTGCCTATGAGTTCCACTTTCAGAAAATCTTGAGGATTTAGTCATTATTACGCAATATGTAGTAAAAACTCATATGAAGTTAAAGCCAGAAGAAATTTTGAGGTGCCCTAGTTCAATGAGGAAGTTAGTCTAGAAGACATTCCCACTTGATTTTATTTAGATGTAAAGGCAAGTCCAGAGATAACTATCTTTTAGTGACTCTGAGCCTTGTTTATAAATGTTAGCTAGTGAAAGGAGGGTTGTAAGAAATGGATGGAAGATATTCAGGGAAAAATGAGTGTTTTATCTGTTGAAATTAAGCATATCCTCATGAAGTTCATTAAGGGTCTTCAAATTAATTAAATGGGGACACCAGTGTTAAAGCATTAGAATCAAGAATGCCAATAAAACAACTTTTATTTTTTCATGCAGGATTAAAAAAACAGAATTCCATTTGTAAAAATTTAATTTTATTTTTATCTACCTCTTACAATAAAATCAGGTGAATATATAGTCACTCTTTGACGTGGCATAAGTATGCCTAACTTGGAAGACATTTTATACTCTGAAAAACAGCTTAGATGTGGAGAAATTTAGGCTCAATGACAATTACAGCATCCTAAACAAAAAGAGACCCTAGATATTAGCTATCGCAGTTCTTTGTTTTACTTGTAGGAAACTGAGTCTCAAAGGATTCAGTGATAGTCAAAGGTTATCCAATTAGAAATAAAGCTGGGATGAAACCCACATGCACTGATGAAAATCATTTTCCAATTTTAGGGCCAGAAGGATTCAACAATCCCATTTCTGCTACTTAGAACTTTTTAACTTTATATATACTGTTTAAATTTTCTGAGCCTCCATTGTATTATCTGTAAACTGGGGATAACTACTGACCAATCAAGATTTTGCAATGAGTGAAATATATAACATCTCAGACACTTAGTAGTTGCTCAATAATAATAGCTACTATACTCCATTTGACGATTATTAGTTGATCACTTACTATTTGTTAAGCACTACATCAGGGAATGGGGATACAAAGACAAGACAAAATCCTAACCCTAGAAATGCTCATAAGAAACACATAAACAAATAATTTGTAATATAATCTGTTTTCATTGACCTAATTGAGATATGCATAAAGTGCTATGAGAATATAGAGGACGGGGCACTTAGAAATGTGCTGTCTAATCTAGTATCTACTAGCTACATGCAGCTATTAAACACTTGAAATATGGGTAATCCAAATCGAGATGTGCTAGAAATGTAAAATACACACATTCAAAAATGTAAGTTATCTCATAAACAAGTTTTTCTATTGAGTACATGTTGAAATGAAATATCTATGTAAAGAAGGCAAAATCTTGTTTTTCAAGCATTCCAAGACTGGTAAAGAAGACAGATACCAAATGCTATAATGCAATATAGGAAGTACCGTATTAAAGGTATGCACATGTGGAAAAGCTAGGGGTATATTTCATATGCAATATGACATTTGAACTAGATCAGTCCTCCTTGCTAGTAAAGGAAGAAGGAAAAGCATTCCAGATATCCAAATAGGAAAGGCAGGAGTAAAGACATGGCAGTGTTCTGGAAAGAACGTGCAGCTATTTCTTTTGCCAGTTTTCCAGGATGCCCTTGAACTCAATGTGAAGAAGAATGTAGTACTGTTTGCAACTCCCTTCCATCATTTAGTTATTCCAGCAAAATTTTTCTGCTGCTAATAATCACATAGTAGCTAATATTTACTGGGTGCTTATAATATGTCAGACACTAAATGCTTCTAATGAATGATCTCATTTAATCCTCAAAGTAACCCAATGAGGTAGGAACATTTATTCTCTCATTTACACATGAGGAAACTGACTACTACAAAAGATTAAGTGACTTCCCCCAAGATCATACAATTAGAAAAGGGCAGAGCCTGTCTTGGATAGGTCTGTCTGATATAGAATTCTGTGTCCTCAACTCAATGAGAATGCTGTCTCCCTGCCTCATCTGTACTCTTCCGGGAGACCTTCACAGTGCTGCCAGGAACCTTCTGTGGCGATATCTAGAGTTGCCAGAAACGGTCCTGGAGGGTATAACTCAGGAGAACAGTCAACAGAAGCAACAACTGGGAGCAGTCATTTGAAACGCTATCACCACCAGGAAGAGGAGATGTTCCTGGAAACTGCTGAGACCTGAGATGTAGGGCGCCACCTCACCAGAGAAGGCTGCTGAGGCTGCTGCAAATAGAGAGCTGGTCTGGGGAGACATCGTAATCAAAGGTTTCCTCACCTCTCTGCCATCCTGAGAGGACTCTCTTGACGCCAAGGCAAAGGACTGACTCCACTGGATCTTTCAGTGGCCTGCTTCCTAAAGATAGGGAATACAATTTCCTAATGTTTTCTAAAATCTGGTGAGGTTGGTCCCCAGAACTTCTGAATAAGGAGTTCTCAGGCTAAAAATATGGCAAAAGAGAAAAGAAGTGTTGTGTCAGAGGGAAAGACAGAGCTGAACTATGACCCAGCTAGTAAGTTTCTGGTGGAGGTTAAGCCTTTGGAAGAAAAAAAATACAGTTACATATGTTAGGCATGTATAAAAATAATCTATTCTATAGGATTAACCCAAATAAATAAACTTCCATTCTATGTCAGTTTTTACCTTTAAATATAGACAGCTTCTGGAATTTAGGATTTCCATACTACCAAACGGAGATTTAAAAAATTACAGCATATTAAGCATTAGCTTCTTGAGCAAAGGTTCTGCACATTTGACTACACTCAGGCCTAGGATGTTCAGAGTAGCGGCTGAGAGCCAGAGTCTCAGAGGAGAAGGCCTATCCCAAATCCCAGCTTTTTCCATCTGATAGCTATTCAACTATTAATGATTACTCCCCACTTCTCTGAGAGCAGAGATTTTTGTCTGTTAATGTTCTTTACTGAATCTCCAACACCTAAAATATGCCTAGCACACAGCCAGTACTCAATAAAAACCTGCTGAATTGAATTGAATAGCATAATCAGAATCATTCTTGCCAAATATTTATTAGATGCCCTGTATAATGTGGCAAGCTTGAAGTTAGACATTTCACAATTTATGTGAAAGAATTTCACAGACTTTTATTCAGAATATACAAAGAGCTCTTATAACTCAATAATAAGACGAATGACAAAATTGAAATATGAGCAAAAGATTTCAATAGCTATTTTACCAAAGAATATATGCAAATGAATACTAAGCACATGAAAAGATGTTCAACATCATTAGTCATTAGGGAAGTGCAAATTCAAACCACAATGAGGTGCCACTTTACACCCACTACAATGGTTGTAATCAAAAGACAGATGATTACAAGTGTGAAGAAATAAGAATGCTGTACATGGTCAATAGGAATGTAAAATGATACTGCCACTTTGGAAAATAGCTTGGCAGTATCTTAAAAAGGTAAATGTAAATTCTACTCCTAAGTATCTACCCAAAAGAAGTGAATACATATATATATACACCTAAAGGCTTGTATACTGCAAGGGGTGTCATATGAGCCCCAGTTATAGCTGAATTAATTGATGCTTGGCTAAGTTCAGTAATTTTTCCAAGGTCATGGAGTTAGTCAAGGGCAGAGTTAGTATTTTAAACCAATATTGGTTCCAAAGACTGTGTTCTTTCTCTCAATGTGCCTCACTGCTCCTCAGGCCTGTACAGATTTTTTGACAGCATTTTTTAATTAAAAATAAAATAGTTCAAAGCTGATGGTGACATGAATGAGAGATAAAATGCTTTATAAGATTGGTCTTTGATTCTATAATGTCCTATAATAAGACAGTTTTGATTCTTTCTGTATTTCCATTTCCTCATTTGCAAAATGGAAACACTAATAGCAACTGATTCATAAAATTATCTTTAAAATCAATTAATAATTAAGTGTGTAGCACACTGTCCCATCCATGGAAGTGCTCGATACTTATTATCTAGTATTCTAAGTTTTGTTACTAGAACAGTTTTTTAAATATCTCTCCATGGAGGTTGAGGAAAGGAAAACAGGTGTCAGTTAATATATGAGAAATCTTCTCAGGAATATGTTACATATGTAGCTTTCGGAATTACGGGAAAGTCATAATGGATGCTTTGAGTGTCTCATATTGGTTACAGGCAAACTACAAAGATGCTGAATATGCTCGGGCTGGGAATGTACTCTTTTGAATAAATTAATTTGAGATTATGTTGTATTAGACAGCATGCTGTGGCCACAAAAATGATTCACTTCGCGGCATTGCTAAAATTTGTCTTCTCAAGCAAGATAAAGCAGTTAAGCAACAGTAATTACAGTTCTGGGTCACTCAAGTGAATTTTACAGAAAATGAACCAATGAGAGATAAGCTCTCAATTCAGATTTAATAGTCATGGCAGAGATCCTCCCCTGCTCTGGAGGATGGGACAAGGGGTCTGGGTTAGAAGAGGGGATAACATTATATGACAGCTCAGTCCCCGGAAGCTGGGGCTGTTCTGAGTGTAACTCATGGGATGTGACCTGTTTGTATAAACTATGCTTTGCACACCTGAGGCTGGGTCATCCAGATCCCAGCAAAATGGTTAGCGCCATCACGCCCATTGCCAGCCACATCCCTCCAGAAGGGAGGAGAAATAGCAGACCAGAATACTGCCATGCCTTGGAACCAAAATTAGGAGAAGGAGAGTGTATTAGTTCACTGTGGCTACCATAACAAAATACCACAGACTGGATGACTTAAACATCAGATATTTCTCACAATTCTGGAGGCTAGATGTCCCAGATTAAGGTGCCAGCATAATTGGTTTCCTCTGAGGCCTCTCTCCTTGGCTTGCAGATAGCCAGTCTCTTGCCACCTCTTTACATGGTCATCCCTCTGTACACGTGCATCCCTGACATATCCCTGTGTGTTCTAATCTCTGTTTTTAAGGACACTAGTCAGAGTGGATTAGGGCACATCCCAATGGCCTCATTTTCACTTAATCACTGCTATCTCCAAATACACTCATATTCTGAGGTACTGGGGGTTAGGGCTTCAACATATGAATTTTAGGGGTCACAACTCGACCCATAACAAAAGAAGGGAAAGGATGGTGCCACTTCTCATTTTTCTTTTCTAGAACCAACAAGCATGTACCTTTTCTCCCTTTATTAGTCATGGCTGCTAAATGTCTCGTTTGACCTGCCTGAGCTTCAAACTGAGGGTATTTAAGTGGGTCACTCCTATTCTGCTAGCTAGCTCAGAGCTCATTGGTCTGGAACAGAAGCTGAAATGAAATACAGTGTTTAAGGGGCTTCTACCACAGCTGTTTTCAAGGTTGGGGTTGGCAGTCATAATAGAATTACCTGGGGAACTTCATCAAGCTCCTTCCGCAGGCCTGCCTTTCTCATTGTTTGTGTGGTATTTTGCTACAGCCCCCAACTGAGAAGGACTAGTTCTCGTGACATACATCCTTCCTGATCCTAAGAGACTTTTGCTTGGCTTTTGCTCCTTGTAAGAAATGAGCACTATGAGCCTATGTTCCCGATCTTTTTCACCATGGCAGGTAGGTGAACAATGGGACAGAAGTCCTCAAGGTTGGCCAAGGGGTGCCAGACTGCTAGGGTTTGGTGGCATGAAACTCACAAGTTTTTCTCATTCTCCTTCTCTGCAGGAGCTTGACACCTGGTGAGAAATTTGAGAAGCCATTGAGAAGTCCCATACCTTCAACATAAACTTAACTGTAATAAAAAATTCCATAAAGGCCAGGGAACTGGCCCCTTAGCTCTAGGAACACACTTTCTCATCATTACCCTGCCACACAAGAAAATAAAGAACCCACCGCTTGATGTGATACATCAGGTTAATCATATTAAAGATTCATTCAACCACAAGTCCTCATGTGTATTTTTAACCTATACCTCAAACAATAATGACTTCTGTGATGATTTCTTTTCTAAGAAGTTTAAATGAAATCTGTCAGAAAGCTTGGAATTACTTGAGAATAAGAAAAAAGATCATTTTGAGCCTGAAAAAAAGATTTTACTAATTGATAAAAAAAAAAAAAGTGTTTATTGTTGCTCACTTTGTGCAAATACTTCGGATTCAATGACAAGCATTCTAAGTCTGCTAGAAAAAGATAAACAAACATTTGTTATAATGCAATGGAGGAAAGGCAACGTTAGGAGTATACACATGGGGAAAAGGAATAGGACATATTTCATATTTGATGTGACATTTGAACTGGATCTGAAAGCTGAATGAGCAAGGCAGAGCATTCCAGATATCCAAATGGGAAAGGCAGGAATAAAACTATGACAATGGTCTGGAAACAGCGAGCAGCCAGGGTGGCCAGATTCAGAGGGCTATAAAGTGTCAGCAGGTGAGACTGAAGGCTATAAAGTGTCAGCAGGTGAGACTGAATACAAAGGCAAATTGAGGCCCAATCTTGAGGAGCCTCAAATTCCATGCTAAGGCTTACAATAGCTATGAGGGTGTGTGAGGGTGCATTGAGGAGCTTTAGGGAGGCTCCCACGTGTTAGGTAATGCTGGCAGCACTACTGAAGGTGGTTTAGAGACTTCTGGAAGTCTATTTAGGAAGACACTGCAGGGGTCTCAGCAAGTGCTGGTCAGAATCTAGAGCATTCCAGCAACAGTGGAAACAAACAAGATTCAGAAGAGAAGGTTCATGGGGCTCACCACTAAGTACTCAGGTGACAGAGCATGTCAGTAGATAAATCTCTGGGTTCCTCACTGCAAACACCTGTCAGTGGCCACAGAACTGCATTTGGATTAAACAAAGTTCTCTGTAAGTAAAAGAGCTGTAAATAAGTTAGGACAGGAACCACTAAGCTTTGTCTGAAAAGGGGCAGAGAGAATGTCTTCATTTTTGCAGGCCATTTGATCTGCTACAACTACTCAACTCTGCCACTGTAGCATAAAAATGGCCCATAGACAATATGTAAGCAAATGAGAATGCCTTGCCTGCATTCCAATAAAACTTTATTTAAAACAACAAGTAGGGCTGAGTTTGCCAACCCCTAGGCCAAAATACTAAATGTGTATAATATTTTCTGTTTTCCTCCTTAATTAAATCAGGTTTGTCAGTTGGAAATTTGGTACATGTTGAGATTGAACCCAGAAAAAAATTACAATTTCTGTTTGACATGTAAGTTGGTGGCCGTAGTCTATGTTAAATAGAACAGGTGGTGGCCAAAGTGTTAATGTAAGAACTTCAGGAAGGCTGTCATGAAATGTATTTTCTGTGAATCAATAATCAACATTATTTTTGAAGGAAACAACTCTAACAGGAATATGCACTCTGTTCTCAGGGCTGCCTAAGAAAAACAATTGATAGAGGAAAAAAATACGTATAAATCTTTAGACCTGAAATTGCCCCCAGCAGGACTGTAGGAAAGCATAGTATTGTGGGCCAAAGGCCCCAAGCCAATTGTGCTTAAATGACACACTTGAGGCTCCCTTTAAAAAGCTGAGTGCCGTCATTGGTCATTCCCTAGTCAAAGGGACAAGGTGCCCCAAGGAATCTTCCTAACACTTTTTCACTTATATTTTAAAGATAAAAGGCAGCAGTTCCTTCTAACACATTTGATCAAAGATGCTGGACAAACACAGAGAACAGAGGACAATAATAAGGCTGCATTTATCTACTTCTATGCCTGATACTGCCCCAGCCAATATTGATGGCTGAAGATTTCTAGGTGACTGGCTTAACTCCACAAGCTCACTACTCCAGCGAAGTTTCCACTTCCCCAAATAATAACAATAACCAAAAAAAACTAACATCTATTGAGAGTTTACTACACATCAACATTGTCCTAGGTGCCTTATGTATATGAACGTATCAAATCATCATCATAATCCTAAGAAGCCCAGTATTAATATCAGCATGCCATTTTGCACATAAGAAAAATGAGGACAGACAGGTGAAGTAGCTTAAACAAGATAACAGAGCTAGTACAGCTCTGGTGTCCACTTGTGTTTACACTGCCTTGCCAAAGCACCTTGTTACCTTGCAGAACATCACTCCAGCTACAAACTTAAGCACTACCTCCTCCTACTTCTGCCCTTCTTAGTAGCAAACAAATGACTCTCTAGGCAGCTTCTTGAAGGTTTTTCAAAAAATAATTGTATTTGGATAGTAATCAAATTAATTAAAACCATGAAGTTGGCCACATTTTTCTCTTCATGATGGCTGTGCAGTTATCCTCTCCCTCTGGACTCAAAGCCCTTTTGAGAAGGTGGATCATTCAGCAAAGGGAGTAATCAAGTACTGAGAGCCTACTTTGACTGCCTTGACTTCCCGAACTTACACAAGTCCGGCTGCCAGGCACTGCATTTGACAGTTTGTAGAGAGGGATAATGAAAAGATAAATAAACACAGTCTCTGCAAAGAGCTGACATTCTAATCACAGTATTTTTCAGTGCTGCCTGCACATTAAAATCACTTGGATTCAGAATAAATACCAGTGCCCTTGCCCCACTCTAGATCATCTGAATCAGAATCTCTAGGATGAGGACAAGACAGAGATTTTCTTTCTGGAGCTCTCCAAGTGATTTGAATGAGCAGACAGAGAACCACACATGTAGATGAGTAATAATAAAACCTTATGGTTAGGGTAAGAGCAGAGTCCTATAAATAGCATGAAGACAGAGCCACTACTTCTGAACAGGGACCCTGCAGAGGCCTTCACAGAGAAGGAGACACTGACCTGGTCTAATTGGGTGAACAAATGCTCACTGGGTAGAAAGGAAGGGGAGACTGGATATCCAGGAAGATTGAAAAGCAAGTCCAAAGACATAGAATTAGGGAGGAAAAAAAGATACATTTTGAAAAGAAATATGATACCCCATGGCGAAATAGCAGGTGAGTGTTTCCAAGACAGGAGCCAGATCATTAACAGCCTTGGGTGCCATGCTGGGTGCTGTACTGTAATCCTGCAAGCCAGTGTCCTGGCTATTGTAGCCTAGGTATGAACCAATACCCTTCTTCCCTTAGGTCATCTAAAAGAGAGCTCAATATTTTTCTATAGGAATTTTACTATAAAACTGAGAGAGGAAAAATAGAATTAAAACCAGAGAAAATCAAAGGTATAGACACTAATTTTTGCTATATAATGAATGTATGGAACACATATTTATCATCCCTAAGGAACTTTCAGGGGCAGAAATCCTTATCAAGTAAGGACCATCATCCCATCTTTCTCATGAGTGTCTTTTAGCTCATGTTAACCTCTAGAAGAAAGCAGAAGAAATGTCTTCATTTGATTTAAATTACCCTGCCTTCTCTCCCTTCTCCCGCTTCCTCTTCTTTTGAAACAAGTTCTCACTCTCTTACCGAGGGCAGTGGCGCCATCATAGCTCACTGCAGCCTCTACCTCCCGGGCTCAGGTGATCCTCCCCCCTCAGCCTCCTGAGTAACTTGGACTACGGGCATGCACCACCATGCTCAGCTATTTTTTTGTATGTTTAGTAGGGGCAGGATTCTGCCATGTTGTCCAGGCTGGTCTTGAACTTCTGGGCTGAAGTGATGCTCCAACCTTGACCTCCCAAAATTCTGGGATTACAGGCATGAGCTGCCACACCCAACCTAAATTATCTTGCCTTCTAATGATAATGCCAGGAGTCACCTATTTGTGGAATACGGACTGCTTCTAAATCTCGTTTAATTTCTCAAGGAGGGACGATGGTCAAAGCCTTTCATCTGGGTTGGGGGGTCCTATTGTTTTCAGTGCTCCAAGTACTTTTAGTAAACCTCTCCATGGGAAATGGGGGCCTTGCCAAATTCTAACTCTTAGAGTTTAACAATATGATTATTTTGCACCATCAGTAGCAACAGGAAACTATATTAAGGATGGTCATTCACTAGTTGCATGACTTACTGAAAGTCATTTCACCTCTTTGAATCACATTTATCAATTGCATAATGAGAAGTTATGTTCAGTTCCTACCAGCTTTGAGATTTGGTGACCTCTATGGATTCTAAATTTTTTCCAGCCTAAAGTTTGGTGATCAAAATCATTTCTGATATTAACTCACTATGATTTCTGACAGCCCATAAAAACTATTTTACACCTTGACAACCCCCCCCCCACCACCACCACCAAGAAAATCAGCTTAGAATGTTTATCTTTGACAAAAATGCAGGCTTAGAACTTCAAAATGCTGTCAGGTTGCATGCAGTTTGATGGAGCTGCTTAAGAAATCTGTCAACAACATCCCAGGTTAAATTGTTGAACAGGCAAACTGATCCTGGCCTAATGTAGCTGAATATTTTCTGACAGGCTGCTATAGCTTCTTTAGCTCTTTGTGTTTTGTCAACTACTGGACAAAAAGAGGGGAGAGTCTTCATCCATTAAAGAATGTCAAATGTGGTTCAGTCACTTGCATTTCAAGGGCATTCTATGCAAGGCAGCTCTAGGTCTCTGCTGGAAGGCTCACAATGGTTCTTCTACATCTTGTTCAAAAGAAAACTATTCTAATGTTTCTGAGAAGATTAACTTGTCTAAAGATTTGAATTTCACCAAAAAGGTTAAAATCCATAGCTCTTGCTCAGTACCTGATTTGGGTGTCCCAGTATCTTACCCTGACAGAATTTCATACCTTACCTCCTCCACTCCTAGTGCCAAAGTGACATGATTACTACGATTCAAGTGTTTATGATAGGTCCATGTTCATGTAAGTGCTCCAGGCCCTGTTACTCAGAGAATGGCTTATGGACCACCAGTAGCAGCCTCATGCAAGACCTTATAAGAAATAATAAATCTAAAGCCTCATTCCACACCTGTTGATTCAGAATTTGCATTTTAACAAGATGCTAGGTGATTTGTAACCATATGAAAGTTTGAGATGTGCTTGCATATCGATTTTGGAGACAGACTAGCTGTATGGTTAGGCAATGGAAATAAAGCTTGACACTTACTGAGGGCTTAATGGTGCCAGAACTGTGCTCAAGTCACCCTTAAAACACCTTTGAGCCCCAGTGTTTTTTTCCATAGAACAAAAAACAAAGATAAAGGTATATAACTTGTGTGGCAAATAGTACTACCAAACTGTTCCATCCAAAAACCAGGCATCACCCTTGATTCCTCCCCTGCCCCCAACCTTCATCCAATCATGACTGTCCTGCCTACAGACTGTTTGAATCCATCTAATTTTCTCCATCATACAGCTAACAACCTTGTCCAAGTCATCATTATCCTTGCCTGGGCCACCATCTACTTCTCTCCCTCTGTGTGGCTAGCAGCTTAATCTTCATCATCATTCCCCTTGCCTGGACCACTGCAGTAACCTCTTGACCAGTCTCCATGAACCACCCATCTCAACTCAAGCCATTCCTCATGTAGCATTAAATATTGAAATATACAAGAGTTAAAATCTCAAACACAAAATGTCACAGAAGCAACATAACATAAAACCAATTTGTAGGATGTAATAATTTCCAAGTGTAAGCAAATTATCCTGGATGTAACTTTGGAAAGGCATATTTAATCAAGTTCTCATGGATTCTAGGAAAAGAGAG
Source organism: Rhinopithecus bieti (assembly GCF_001698545.2). NCBI lineage: Eukaryota > Metazoa > Chordata > Mammalia > Primates > Cercopithecidae > Rhinopithecus > Rhinopithecus bieti. Next base: position 94,180 of record NW_016814397.1, on the reverse strand, counting down.
CCCAAATTGGAAGAATCTGCACATGTGACTTCAGCATCTCCAGGGAAGAGAGGCTCTGACCACTCTTGGATATAGTTGGTCTCGTGCTCTCTCGCTCTCTCTCTCTCTCCCTCTCTCCCTCTCTCCCTCCCTCATTTTTAAAACCTACTATACTATTGAGTAGATGCGGATGCAGAAAGTTAGCCCTGAGACCAAGCAATCACCACCCTCAGGCTGAATTTTTGCTATCTAGGCTGTCTTTTGAGTATAATTTGGCTTCCCATGAAAACTCTCCTAAAGAAAAAAACGCACTAATAATCACCCTGTCTGTCTCTCAGTCTTGCTACTTAGTATGTTAATAAATGTGTATGGTTTCATTCATCTGTCCTTCATGAGGTCATCCCCCCCAACCCTAGATAATTCTGAGTATACTGACAAGATCATATTCTTGGCATCTGTATTAATTTGGCTGAATAGCAAACCACCACAAACCTGCAGTGGTATAAAGGCACGCTATTGAGCTCATGATTCTGTGGGTCATCAGTTTAGGTTGGGCTAAACTGGCTGGTACTGCTAATTTGAGCCAGCCTGGCTGACCTCTGCTGGGGCTCACACATGTAGCTGTAATTTACTGTTAAGCTGACTAGAGGCTAGCTGATTGTTAGTGGGGGTGTCTCAGCTCTCCTCCACGTGGTATCTCATCCTCCAGCAAACTAATCTGGTCCTGGTGGCAAGATTCCAAGGGCACCAAGAGGACAAGCCCCAATGCACAAGCACTTTCAAATCTCTGCTCGTATCATGTATGCTGCTGTCCCATTGGTCAAAGCAAGCCACAAGGCTAATCCTAGAGTCAATGTGGACACTACTAAAGGGAATGAATACTGGAAGCTATGAACAAACTGAGCCATCCTTGCAATCAATCTACCAACTACCCAAAGCTGAGAGCCAGGACATAGTGATAATATCAAGGAAACAGCATCCTGAAAACCAGGTAGCTTCAGACATTCTCGAATCGTTGTCAATATTCAATACACTGAACAATTGCAATATTCTACATCATTTTCTGAAAGCAAGGTCAACCCACATGTGTGAGATGAATTCAAGCAAAACAGCTCTTAAGCCACAGGAAGCACCACCACCTCTGTCTGCCCTATATTTGGGTGTTGTTACCGTGAACATGAAGTGTTAATGGCACGGCCCACATTGATTCTTCATCATCAAGAATGGGAGCAGGCAATGGAGAGCCAATTCTACTCCTTGGCATATAAGGAATCACAAGTTTCAGCACCCAGAGAAGATGTTAAATTTTTCTGGCTTTCATGAAATTTGATTCACTGTGTTGTGCTACTAGAGCAAAAGACTTTAAAATAAACCATGTATGTGTTTCCAAAATACAATTGGTGAGGAGAACTCTGCACTAGCAAAACTAAATTAAAAGCTGTCTAAAGCAGTTACATCTGAACACCATGGCAGATTTCAAAAAAAATGAATTCAATAAAAGCTAGGTTATCTTCTGGAACATTCCATGAGTATTGTGCGCAGGTGGGGGCACCCTGTGAAGTTTCTTCCACTGTCCTAAATAGGAGGTAGGACATGAATCCCCTTTGTTGGGCATTACCCAACAAACTACGTGGAATTTTGTACTAATTCATCTCCAGCCATCAGCATGGGAAGAAGCAAGGATACTGGTGACTGATCTTTTCCACAGCTTTCTCTTTCCTTTGATCTTTCTCTCAGAACCTAAAGAACTTCCTGTCCCAGTGGAATGGATACATCTCTCCCCCATTTTCTCCTTGTGTATGATCTTTAATTCCTCCCATTTTTTCCTTGGCCATAAATCTTATGACTCACAAGAAGGTGGAAAGGGAAATAAATATATATTTTGAGTTATTGTTTTCAAAATGTTATCCTCATCTGTTTACAAAATTTTATTGCTTTAGCAGAAATGAAAATGTTTTCCAGGCACAACATAAAAGAAGAATATATGATTGCAAGAATATCCCAAAACTTGATGCAAAGTTAAGCCAGGAAGGTATTTTTGTTTACAGCCTCAGTCATACATCTTCTCCTCTTCATCTCTCTTCCTTTTCCCTCCCTTCCTAGATATTAATGAATGCAAAGCTGCATAGTGGCAAGAAGATAGCTGGAAAGCTGGCTTTGAATCTCAGAGTCTCAATTTGGTAATCATATGATAAGGAACAAATTCACTGCATTTCCCTAAGCCTCAGTTCCCCCCTTCTATAGTGTAGTATAGTATGGACATTAAAAATGCTTTCCCTTGTGTCACTGTGATGAAAAATGGAATAAGAAAAGGTATATAAGCAGATGAGTAGTTTGGGACCTGTCCTATAGCAGATGCTTAGTAAATGGTATTATACCACCGGTTGATAGATTTCTCTACTCAAACCATAACATCTAACATCTCCATCCATCTCATCCCATGACACGCCATTCCTGTCTGCAGGTGTTATCAGTTTATGTCATCAACTTTACTCTTTTAACAGCTCAGCCTTTCTCTGCAAGGTCCTCCCAGCAGATCTGCACTCAAATTCTTCCCAGCACTTGAGCAGGTAGGAGGGATAGAGAGGAAATTTCTCACCACCTGCCTGCAATGTGGATGCCATTCTGTTTGCGTAATCTCTTTATTCCATGCCTCGGGTCCAAATAGCTCATGAAGCACTTTATAAACTTTACTGACTCCACAAAGCATGTGGCAAAGAGAAAATACTGGACTCACCACTGAGATGGCGCCCCTCCAGGGTAGAGTGAAGAGGCTGCAAAACCAGGTACGGTAGCTCTTCCCAGCAATTAGGAAAGCAAGTGAGGAGAAATGCTCTGACTTAACCTTAGGGCACTAGGGAGCTGGAATCTTAGGAGGAAATGACCCTAGTTGGAAGTATAATAAGAAAAGAGAGATGCCTGGCTTTCATAACCACGGGTAGCTGAGAAATTAGTTTTGTGATGCACCTAGAGATTTAATTTGTTTTCTTGAAGCCAGCATAACACTTGGAAAAGAATAGATCAGGGTTTCTCACAGCATTGTTTGGGAGGGCTATAACAAAATCACTTGGAGAATGTTTAAATATACAATTTCCTGGGTTCTTCCCACCTCTCAGCCTGACCAGAGACTTGAGCCTGCGAATCTGCATTTTAAGGCTGCCTCAGGTGGTCATTATGTCCCAAAAGGTTTTGTCTTTGTTTTGTTTTCATCTCCTTATACCACTCTCGGGAAAGGGTGGGGGAGCAGCAGAGGAACCAGACAGACCCAGAGAACCCAAGAAGCAATACCAAGGCACTGAGTAAGGACAACAGAAATCAGGAAAATCTCTTCCCCCTCCCCCATCCCACCGTCAAGAGAAAGGGAACATTAAAGAGTACAGCATTCTTCCCTCTCACAAATGAGGAGACTTTCATGGGCCCCCACCATGGGCATCTCTATTAGCCTCTTTTTATATTTGTATTTTCAAATTTCTTAATGTTTTTCAAGTCACGGAGTGCTTGAAACTGATGGAAACAATGAATCCTCTTCTCCCAAAAATGTGCATGAACACAATATTTAGCAGATAGCTTAAAGTCTGGTGACTTAATGTATGGTTCCCACAACAGGAGCATCGGCCTCGCCTGGGAGCTTGTTTGAAATGTAGGTGCTTGGTCCCCACCCCAGACTGACGAAAATAGGATCTGCATTTTAGCAAGAGCACCAGAGGATCCATATGCTCATTACATCTTGAGAGGGCTTGACTCAAGGTACAACTAAACCTGTGAGATTCAACCTGGGCCAGTGCACTGTTGAAAAGCTCCCACAGGTGATTCTAGTGCACAATCAGGATGGACAGCCAGAGCTTTAAACCAGTGGTTGTCAAAATTCAGCAAGCTGGAAAAAACACAGATTGCAGGGCCCCATCCCAAGAATAATTTAGTATGGCTGGGGCAGGGCCTGAGATTCTGCATTTCCAAGTTCCCAGGTAATGTTGATGCAGCTGGTTGGGACTGCACCATGAAAAGCACAATTCTAAGCTCATTATCCATAGCCCAAAGTCAAACACAGTTTGAAGAAACAGAACGATTCTGGGGATAAGAAGAATTACCTTCCACAGTGATTCTTATTCTCTCTGCGTTTCAGCTATGGCCACCAGTTCAGGCAGAGGGCAAAGCACCCTTGACTTGGAATTTGGCTGAACTCAAGTAACACTTATATTGCACAGTTAGGACTCCATATGGTACAATGGAAAACAGCTTCATCCCCTCCACATCTACACTGTTACTATCCAGAGAGCTGAGATTTTTCTAGCACGTTGAAAAAATCCAATCCGGGGCCAGTGATTTTCTTTGTTACTCTTAGATAATTTTAAAAAGCATCTTCTGGCCACTTTAGTACCCCAAACAGTATAAGTTCAATAACTAGTACTTCCAGTCTAGCTTAATTGAAACTCCTCACTTCACTTACAGCCTTGCATTTCTAATTCTAGAAATTAGGAACTACTTTCTAATTTCTTTCCCTTCCCTCAGCTCCCAACTTTCCTATAGAGATGGAGCTGAGTTGGCTCCTCTCAATGCCCCTACATGTCCCCCCACCTGCCTTTTCCTCTTTTTTCTCCAGCCACCCACTGAAGGCTGCCTCTGGCTCCTCCAGGTTTGAAGGAGTACGAGTAGAGATGAAGGACAGGAAAGGTCTCAACCCATACTGTCACCATCAGGCATTAAAGGGCTCTGTGCTTTAGAAGACAAAATTCCAGGAAGTACCATTGAGGTGGAATACAAAGTAAATACCTGCCCCCACCTCTGGGAGTTAAGAGCCTGTACGTTCCTGATATCGACTGTGTCCTCTCCAGCTGACCTCTTGAGAAACCTCCTCAGCTCCTCCTTAAAAGCGCCTTACTGATGGGGCTCCCTCTACCCGGGAAGCTGCTCTCTTGGCCATTCCTTACAGGAAATGCCAGCCCAGTTCTCCACTTGGACACCGAGAATGTCATGCATTCTTATCACATATAGTAGAATTGTCCTCTGTTCCCACGGATGGCATAGCTCCCACCTCCCCCATAAGCAGCTCAAGCCACCAGTTTTTAATCCTCTCAGCATGAGTCAAACACCTGTTACTTTGTACCCTCATATTTCAGAGCATTTGATTATTGCCCTCACCCCACCCCCAACGTGACTGCCTGTAGTGGAGTATGAGGTAGGGTTGGCTTCTCTCTTCTCTCTGTCAGTTCTCTATGCACCTCACCGACGGTGGGCTTTGATCACCCAAGGGTTGGAGAAAGGAGAAGCAAGAGCAGGAAAGAAGAGAGGTAAGATATGGGGAAAAAAACTTTTTCTTTCATGGGGTTCTTTGAGGGAGTCCTTGAAAAGTCCCCCACAGGGAATCTACATTTCATTGCTCCTGACCTGGGCAATATATATCTTCCGGCTGATGGCTTACAGTGCTGATTCCCAGCCCCTGTGCTTCCAAAAGTCCACATTTGGGCAGAGCTTTTTTTTAACGCAGCTCCTGGCTGACGAAGATCTGGTTCCCAAGAAACATTTAATTTGCTCCCCTTTGGTAGAGATACAATTTGTTCAAATGGATCCCTGTTCCTCTGCTGCCAAGGGCCATCTTATGGGTCAAATTGTGTCCCTCAAAAAGATATGTTGAAGTCCTAACCCCGAGTACTTCAGACCATGACCTTTTTTGAAAATAGAGTCATTGCAGATGTAATTAGTTAAGATGAGGTCATATTGGAGTGGAAGGAGGGCTTCATTCAGTATGATTGGTGTTCTTATAAGACAATATGAGGCAAGAGACAAACAAGGAGAAGACAGAGGCAGAGTTTGGAATGTTGCTGCTACAAGCCAAGGAATACCTGGGGCCATCAGAAGCTAGAAAAGGTAAGGATGGAGTCTTCCCTAGAATCTCCAGATGGAACATGGCCCTGCTGACAACTTGATTTCTGACTTCTAGCTTCCAGGACTGTAAGAGAATAAATGTCTATTGTTTTAAGCCACCCTGTTTGTGGCACTTCTTACAGCAGCCCTAGGATACTCCTACAGGTTACTTCAGTTATCCCCTTGACTATATTCTTTCTTTCATCATAGGTCTGGCTTCATTCTCTGCACAGTCTGACTCCAGAGGACATGAGGAATGCTCTAAGAGGTGCCCATGATGTCCCCTTGCTAACTGAGGTGAGGGTGAAGCATCTGCCTTCCCCTTCACCATATGATAAAGAGGAAATGTCACACAACTGCAGAGTCCAAATAACTTCCCTGCCCCACAACCACTTCCCAAGCATTAATCCTCTTATTTATTCGAGTTGATGTCGAACAAAAGAGTCCAAAACTCTATGTGTGTTGGTGGGGGATGTGCATGCATGCACACAAGTGGTAATCTGCACCCCATGTTGAAACATTAGAATGTGAGTGTACTTGATGCATTTTACTTTTTGTTACCAGCCTTTGAGACATAAGCTAAAACTAAAACAGATAGAATCCCATTTTAAACTCCTGATACACTGGAGGGCAAACACCTTGGTTTTCAGTTACCTTGGAAACTACTTTCTAATTTCTACTCATGAGAAACTTAAGTGAAACTATCATCTGATAAGCAGCTAAGGTCCTCTCGTTAATTGCCTAAGTCAAAGAAAACGAAATGGTATGCTGAAAACATCAAAACTCATGCTCCCATGAGTTCCCATAAAAATCACTACATCCGCATGTTCTGCACGTATATCCCAGAACTTAAAGTAAAATAAAATAAATCACTACATCCACTGAATTCATAACCATGTATTATTTATGAAGTGAAGTCTTTAAGTCCAAAGGATAAAGAAAAAAATATATATATTTTTAACAAGAGCCATCTATGACAAACCTACAACCTGCATACTGAACAGGCAAAAGCTGGAAGCATTCCTGTTGAGAATAGGAACAAGACAAGGATGTTCACTCTCACCACTCCTATTCAACATAGTACTGGAAGTCCTAGCCAGAGCAATCAGGCAAGAAATAGAAATAAAAGGCACCCAAATAGGAAAATAAGTTAAATTATCTCTTTCCACTGATGATATTATTCTATACCTAGAAAACCCTAGAGACTCTGCCAAAAGGCTCCTAGACCTGAGAAATGACTTCAGTAAAGTTTCATTATACAAGATCAAGGTACAAAAATCAGTAGCAGCTCTATACACCAATAACATTCAAGCTGAGAGCCAAATCAAGAATGCAATCCCATTTATAACAGCCACCAAAAAAAATTCCTGGGAATACATCTAACCAACGAAGTAAACCATCTTTACAAGGGAAATACAAAACACTGCTAAAAGAAATCATAGATGACATAGACAAACATAAAAACATTCCATGCTCATAGATTGGAAGAATCAATATCATTAAAATGACCCAAAGCAATCTATAGATTCAATGCTATTCGTATTAAACTACCAGTACCATTTTTCACAGTATTAGAAAAAACTATTCTAAAATTCATATGGAACCAAAAAGAGCCCAAATAGCCAAAGTAATTGTAAGCAAAAAGAACAAAGCCCAAGACATCACATTACCTGACTTCAAATTATACAAGGCTATAATAACCAAAACAGCATGGTATTGGTACAAAAACAGACACACAGACCAATGGAGCAGAACAGAGAAACCAGAAATAAAGACACACACCTACAACTATCTGATCTTTGGCAAAGTCAACAAAAATAAGCAACAGGGAAAGGACTTCCTGTCCAATAAATGATACTGTGATAACTGACTAGCCATATGCAAAACAATGAAACTGGACCCTTTCTCTACACCATATACAAAAATCAACCCAAGATCGATTAAAAACTTAAATGTAAGACCTCAAACGTAAAAATCCTAGAAGAAAACCTAGGAAATACCCTTCTCAACATTGGCCTTAGCAAAAAAATTATTGCTAATCCCTCAAAAAAAATTCCAACATCAAAAATTTACAAGTGGGACCAAATTAAACTAAAAAGCTTCTGCACAGCAAAAGAAATTATCAACAGAGTAGACAGACAACCTACAGAATGAGAGAAAATTTTCTCAAACTACACATCTGACAAAGGTCTAATATCCAGAATCTATAAGGAATGTAAGCAAATCAAGCAAACAAACAAATAGCCCCATTAAAAAGTGGGCAACAGACATGAACAGACAGTTCTCAAAAGAAGACATACGAGCGGCCAAGAAGCATATGAAAAAATGCAAATCAAAACCACAATGAGATACCATTTCACACCAGTCAGAATGGCTATTAAAAAGACAAAAAATAACAGATGTTGGCAGGGCTGTAGAAAAAAGGGAATGCTTATACATTGTTGGTGGGAATGTAAATTAGTTCAGCCACTATGGGAAGCAGTTTGGAGATTTCTCAAAGGACTAAAAATAGAACTACCATTTGACCCAACAATCCCATTACTGGGTACATACCCAAAGGAAAGTAAATCATTTTACCAAAAAGACATATGCACCCATATGTTTATTGCAGCACTATTCACAATAGCAAAGACATAGAGTCAACCTAGGTGCTCATCAACAGTGGATTGGATAAAGAAAATGTGGTACATATACACCATGAAGTAGTACATAGGCATAAAAAAAAATTGTGCCCTGTCCAGCAACATGGATGCAGCTGCAGGTCATTATCCTAAACAAGTTAAGGCAGAAATAAGAAATCACATATTGCATGCTCTCACTTATAAGTGGGAGATAAACATTGGGTACACATGGTCATAAATATAACAATAGACACTGAGGACTACAGGAAGCAGAGGTAGGGATGGGGGCAAGAGTTGAAAAACTAGCTACTGAGCGCTATACTAACCACCTGGGGATGGGTTCGATCGTTACCAAACCCCAGCATCACACAATACACCCATGTAACAAACCTGCACACTTACCCCCGAATCTAAAATAAAAGTTCGAAAAAGGCCAGTGCGGTGGCTCACGCCTGTGATCCCAACACTTTGGGAGGCCAAGGCGGGCAGATCACAAGGTCAGGAGATCGAGACCATCCTGGCTAACACAGTGAAACCCCTTCTCTACTAAAAATACAAAAAATTAACCAGGCGTGGTGGCATGCAACTGTAGTCCCAGCTACTCAGAAGGCTGAGGCAGGAGAATTGCTTGAACATGGGAGGTGGAGGTTGCAGTGAGCCAAGATCCCACTGCTGCACTCCAGCCTGGGCAACAGAGCAAGACTCTGTCTCAAAAAATAAAAAAATAAAAAAGAAAAGTTTCTTTTAAAATGTGTACAAGTAGTTTGTAGTTTTGTATAGGTTGTGTTCCAAGAATTTATTTGTAAGGCTTTCGAAATTTAGAACACATTTTCTAACAAAATAATGTCCATAAAAGTGATTAATTTTTTCAGATTAACCCCCCAAACTTAGTGCAGTTTGATTTTGTTTACTTTGGTGCAAGAAATATATCTTGAGCCACAACTTTGTACCAGGTACCAAACTAAGCATTAGATTGCAGCAATGGCTGCTGATGTCCCATCCCATGTAAACTTGGCCCACCTCTTGAGTTCTCTGCAGCCACTTCCCATGTGAGGCACTTAAATCCTCCAATTCTCTCCCCTGGAATATTTTGCAATATCTGGAGACATTTTGGGCTGTCACAACTGGTGGTGAAGGGGTTACTACGGGCATCTAGTGAGTAGATGCTACAGATGCTACTCAGCTTCCTACAATGTAAAGGACAGCCCCCTACAACAGAGAATCATACAGCCCCAAATATCACTAGAGTCAAAGTTGAGGTACTCACAGGCACACAACTTAGTGATATGCCCTCTTTCTTCTGTCTGACTCCAGTCACTCCCTTGCTCCACTCCACTTCCAGCGTCTTTAGGATCATGGAATCTTAGTGTTGAGACTTAGCTTGATTTCCCCCAGAAGAAGACTCCAAAATGAGGTTTCAGTGTTAGTTACATGGGAGGTGGAGGAAACAATAGGAGCATGGAGACATGAGATGAGTCAGAGAGCAGGAGGAAGCTAATAAAGGATGAAGAGTCAGCTGCCAAGGTAGAGCCAGAAGCCAGGGAAGGACATGCCTCAGACTTATCCCACCTTGGGACAAGAGAGTATTTATCCACAAAACCACAGCAATCATGAGTTGAGGGCTGCTGTGGGGGTTGTTGATTGCCTGACACCTTCTGTCTTCCACATGAGTGGTAAAGTAGGATGGGAGCACAGAGAGCTATCAAGCAACAATATGCAAATGCTAGGAGTTGGAAATTGGGCCCATGTGCCCTGAAGAGAGAAGATTGATGGGTTAAGGGCAGGGCAGCAATAGCATTTGCTACATAGCTTTGTCTCCATGGCTTTCCTCATGAGCATGGGCTCTGGAGCCTGAATGCTTTGGGTGCAAATTCTGAATGCATCGTTGCTTGCTCTGTGACCTTGAACAAGTTCCCATTCTAACTTCAGTTTCTTCCACTGTAGAAGAGAAATGACAGTGGTGTTAACCTCATAGGGCTGCTGTGAGGATTAACCAAGAAAATACAAGTGAATCACACAAAGTGCCTTGCTCAGACAGCCTTAGCTATTATGGTGATAGGTCATAATAATAGCTAACTACGGTGGAAAATTTACTTTGTGTCAGGCACTCTTTTAAGTATGTGGCATGCACTAACTCATTTCATCTTTCCAATGACTGAGATAGAAACCATCGTTATCCCTGTTTTGCAGGTAAATACAAGGCACTAAGAGGTCAGTCAGGTAAAGTTGTGTTGACTGAGATAAGATCTGAAGGTTGAGAGCCATTCATTATATAAAGGAGAAAAGGACATTCCAGAAGTTGGAAGTAGGCTTTGTTCACGTATGCTAAATCAGAGTCCTCTTTAAAGTCTTTCCCTCTTCATGTGGTGACAAAGTCAGACACTGTGAAATACGACCAGATATTTCCTGATGATCCAAGTGCCAGGTACAATCATTCACTTGAATTGCACAGTGACATTTTCCCCAAGCCCTGTGCTCTCCAAAGCAAGCGGTGGGTGGCAGCTCAATCCTAAGGAACGTGGTCTTTTTTCACCATAGCCTGCAATTACAATGAAACCTGACCTTTGCAGTTTCATTTTCAGGCTTTTGAAATGAAGATGTCGGGATTCAAAATTGGGCAACGTTGTCAGCAGGGAGACGCCTGGAAGCAGAAGAATATTTATGGTAATAAAAAACTTGAGCTCTCAAAGGACCAGCTAAATTACAGTTGGCACAAGGCATATTAGAGCTTGTCCAGATTTACTGTCAGCCCTCTGAATTCATGGCCTTAAAAGGCAATAAATTGTTGGAGGAATACACAGCTTAAGCAGATCAGAGGTAAAAATGAATATGGAGAGCTTATAAAATGAAAATTATTGAATTCCAAACTTTTCTCCTAAATGTTGTCAAAATGTAAGAGTTCCTGACATGAACCGAGGTGTTATTTAAAAGCTGAAATGTCTGTTGCCATCTCATTACTTAATCTAATGTTCCCCTACACAGACACTTTATCCCCATATAGATGGAAGGAGATGGGTCTCCAGCTGTTGGAGGAAGAAAAAAGATTGAGCAGGAGCCAGCAAATGAGTTAAGATCAGTTTGCTCATTTCTCCTATTCTACTTTTGCCCTTCAGTGCTATCAAATTGTGAATACTAAATCTAAAAATTGAGAAATATTTTTTGAAAGCAAGCCCCAACATAAATATCCTGTTAGACATTATGATATTAAGCCTAGATTTTATTCCCTCATGACACACCCGTCTGCAATATAAATATCCTTAATTTGCAAGTAAATGTAACACATTTATCAAGGGAGAGAATACTGTATCAGCCTTATATGCAGTACAATAAGGAGATGATAATTAAACATCTATTCACACCACCCTTAATAAGCAAAATATTTCTCCTAAGAAAGCTAAGAAGAAAAAAAAAAGTGAACATAAAAGAATGCAGAACAAAGTATAATCAATGGTGAAAATCTGTATCTTAACCCTGCTTAATAGGATGACAGCCTTGTGCTGCCTCAGCTCCATATATCCACCTATGAAGTATAAAGAATCAGCCAACCTGTCTTCACTCTTTCTCTCTCTAAATATACACCATCCGAGTTCTCTAGCAACAGTGCAAGCAAAGACAAAAACCACAAGATAAATAAGAAACGTGAATAGCCTTAAAGCATATTTCACCTAGAATAACCATAGAATAACCATGCCCCAGAGAGTCAAAAGTGATGAAATTCAGTCGAATTGGAGGAATGTAACAATAAAAGCCCTTTTTTTCCTCATAGCAACTCTTGGGAAATGAGGTTTCACATCCTCCCATTACAACCCAATTCCATTTTTAACAAGGAGGACCATGAAAAAAGGTCTTCCTTATGTCTAAATTAAATCCTTAATC
>NW_016814397.1:59720-81699 GCF_001698545.2 Rhinopithecus bieti | reverse complement strand
AATAAAAGTCCCATTTCATCTCAAACTACTTCCCTTCCTGGAAGTAACTACATTTAAAAATTTGATATGTATCTTCTTGGAATATTGTCTTTCCATGTGTAGACTTGTGTATGTACATAAACATACATGTGTTGAATTTTATATAAATTATTTTATGCTTTTTATATCATGTATCTGTATATTTCTTGGCAATTTTATTATATTGGTACATAAGATGTACATGTTTGATGCTAAAATTCATACAACTTCATAGGTTAGGAATTGTGTTCAGCTCCTGGGAACAGAGGCTAGAAATAACAATAGCTTTTTAAAAAACTAAAATATCATTTCTCTACCATGGCAAAAACTGGCTTGTTGTTTTCAAATCATATTCCATTTCCTCCTGGGCACACAGTTAAACTACCTTCCCAGAGATAGTGGGAGGGTGAGGGGAGAGGTGGGGATGGCTAATGGTACAAAAAAGATAGAATGAATAAGACCTAGTATCTGATAGCACAACAGAGTAACTATAGTCAATAATAATTTAATTCTACATTGTAAAATAACAATGTAATTGGATTGTTTGTAACACAAAGGATAAATGCTTGAGGGGGTGGATACTCCATTTGCCATGACGTGATTATTATGTATTGCATGCTGTATCAAAACATCTCATGTGTTCCATAAATATATATACCTACTGTGTACCCACAAAAATTAAAATAAATAAACTACCCTTCCCAGACTTCTTTACAGCTGGGCATATCATGTGACCAAGGTTCGCCAATGAGCTATGAGTGGAAATGATGTGTGCTGTCTTCCAGACTGGGAGATAAAATCCTCCCAGAGGGATACTCCACTTTCATCTGAATGGAGTGGACTCTAAGACTCAGAGGATAATAGAGGCATAAACTAGAAAATCAGATGTCTGTGCTGCCATTTTCAAAGAATCTGCCAGCAGAGTCATTCAACCCAAACATCTAATTTGGACATTTGCATGAGTGAAAATAAACTTTCATTGGGTTAAACCAATTGGGTTGTTGTAGTAGTTAGCCTACCTTGAATAATACACACACGCACTAAAGTAAACCCAAGTTGAGCAGTCCAGGACTGGTATGATGGCCCAGCAGAGTCATGAGAAATCTGCACTTTTATCGTTCTGCTTCACCATCCTTAACAAGTATGGCAGAGCTTAGTACTGTCTGTTCTGCTTAGTCTCTGGACCTTGTGGGGGCCTCCAGGCTATTATCCTTTCCACGATTACAACATGTCTGAAACCTATTTATTATTATGTAACCTGTGAACAATATAGCAAGACGATGTTCATAGCATAGGAAGAAAATGTAGCTGAGTCACATATAATCTCAAAAAACTGTTTAGAGTCTTAGAGTGACATCATTGGAGAGTATAAGAGACTTGGCAAAAATTTTTTGCTAACGATCCAAGCTTATCTCTCATGAGGAACTGAGGAGACTTGAGAAGGCATGCTCACAAACATCACCTAATTTTATAACATTTGGTGACAATATATCTTGTATACTTAGTGCAGTAAACTTCAATTCCTATAAAATTTATGTCAATACACTCTTTGACCAAGCTACCAAACCTGTCCTTGATGAAAGTGCTTTAGCTCAGGCTTCTTCTATAAAGATTGTCTCATGATCTTAGATGGCAGCTAGAGCTCCAGCCATTATATCTAAGTTCCAGGAAACTGAAGCAGGTTAGGAGGGAGATAATCTCAAAAGACAGACTATTGAGTGTCTTACTGAAATACTTGTAAATATTAAGTTCCAGATGTCTCTCAAAGTCACGGTGACACACTCATAAACCTGAGCCCTTCCCAAGTGAGTAAAAGGGGGAAAGTTACATACAGTGAATGCAGAGAGGACTTGACTTCCTCGGTATTCTCAGACTCTTTAAAACTAAAGATGAAAATTTTCAGAAAATCTACAGAAGAAAGAAATTTCCAGGTATACCGATCACATCTACACAGCAGAAAACTCCCAACAGCGTTAAGGCACACTAGGAGATAAGTCCTTGCCCAGAACACTTACATTCTTTTATTTTTCATAGCACACCTTCATCTTCAATATATCCAGGAAACAATGTTGCCTGCCCCCTCATGCTGCCAACATGTTTCATTGGTCACACTATCTAAATATTTTAATCTTTTAAATCCAAGTGTTCTACTGAGCTCTGAGGACAAGCCTAAACCCTCTCCATAGGTATACTTGCATTGCCGTCAAAGAAAACAAGTTTTGAATTCAGAAACTGCTCACTTTGCCGTGGTCATCTGTCTTATTGTACATTTACTTAACGATATCAAAACATGCAAAAATCCATTCCTAAAATCTCAGCAGGGAAGAATTTCTTTCTTTTCTGAGGCTATGTGAAGGATAAATATTTCACCTATTTATTCTAGACTCATGTATAAAATAAATCCTCAATTATCATTCATCAAACTTTGTGTCATCTGTGTCTTCTCAACTTGAGGAATACCTCATTCATATAACTAAAAGTTCTAGCCATAAATCCTCATCCCTGAAACACTTGCTTAAATTCAAATCTTGTCTCAATCATTTAATAACTGTAGACTTTGACAAGTCCCTTCACCTTTGAAAACCTCAAATGGTGTAAAAAAACAAACAAACAAAAAACCTCCATCTGTAAAACAGGCATAATAATTATTATCAACATCATGGGGTTGTCATTGCAAGAACTGTGAATGGTCTGAGATTTGATCCTACTTTCAAGTTAAATGGCTAGCTTGCCACCGTTTCATAGAGGCAGACAGAAGACATGTGACTCCTGGATCACATGAAGACTTCATTACTCAAGATACAGAATATAGCATGAGCTTCATGTTTGTATGAAACTTGTCCCCTTAATTCCTAAGAGTGCAATTAGAAGAGAACAAAAGTAGATGCTAAATGTACAGCGAGGTTTTGCCACAGATGAGGAACTCCAAATTGAGAAAACCACAATTCTTTAAAGGTCCTGCAAGTAAATCTGTCCAACATTTGTTCCAAATGGAAACATTCTCTTTATTTTCCTGGCCAGCAAACAAATATGCCCTCTTCTTCAGAGGGAGCTACTATATCTATCTTTTAAAGCTATAAGCTATTTTCGACAGAAATCTTCTTGGAAAGATAGTCTGGAACAAAGAAAGCCAGTGCCTCTGCCTGTAAGACATGCAGAAATGCTAAAGAACTGTGGAGAATTGTCTCCCAACAGTTGTGAAGATTAGAGAATGTGGAGCAGTGTGATGTTTTCTATTAAGTGTCAACTTGATTGAAGGATGCAAAGTATTGTTTCTGGGTGTATCTAGGTGTTTCTGGGTGTTGCCAGATAGATTAACATTTGTGTCAGTGGACTGGGAAAGGAAGACCCACTCTCAGGAAGCCCCATCCACAATGTGGGTGGGCACCATCCAATTGGCAGCCAACATGGCTAGAAAAAGTCAGAAGAAGGTGGAAGACGCTGACTTGGTGAATCTTCTGGCCTTCACCTTTGTCCCATGCTGGATGCTTCCTTCCCTCAAATATCATTGGACTTACACCAGTGATTTGCCAGGGGCTCTTGGGCCTTCAGTCACAGACTGAAAGCTGCACTGTCAGCTTCCCTACTTTTAATGTTTTGGGACTTGGACTGATCCACTATGGCTTCCGTGCTCCTCAACTTGCAGACAGCCTACCGTGGTACTTCACCTTGTGATTATGTAAGTCAACTCTCCCTAATAAACTCCCTTTCATATATACATCTATCCTATTAGTTCTGTCCTTCTAGAGAACTCTAATACAAGCAGGTAAAGCATTTAGCACAGTTTCTGATGCACAGTAAGCACTAAATAAATGTTAGCTATTATTATTACCCCAGGCATACAAATTATTTCAATGTCTTGAGGTTCCTATTGGTAGTACATTGTCAAGGAATCTTCCAGGGTCCAGGAACTCCTGTACTGCTGAAGATTCTCCCTTAATCTTTTCTGCAGTCACTGCTGATGTCATCAGGAACATCCAAGAAGCTCCAGAACAATTCGCCTGTCTACCTCTTCATACTCTAGGAGCCTCTCTTTTGCCATTTCTTTTCAGAAAGCTGCTGGTTAAACACAAGGGAATTGTGGTCTGTGCAGGTCAAGGGTTTCCTGTGCCCTGCCTTAAGCCATGCCCTACTTGAGGTCGACCTTCAATATTATGGCTATCCCAGCCCCTGCTGAATAGTCTTGATTCCTAGCTCCTCACCAAGGGCATAAACTCAGCCTTCTATGAAGGTGTTAACTTTCTACTCATATTTGATTGTGGCAGAGATTGGCAAGGTGTTCACCAAACCCATCCCCTCTTCTTCTTGGGCACATAGCTAGACTACATTTCCCTGCTTTCTCTTGCAGTCAGGTGTGGCCAAATGCCCTAGTTCTGATCCATGGATTGTGTCGAAGGGATGTGCACCACTTTTAGGCCTGGCCCATAAAAATATCCTACAGGAATCCTCCACGGTCTTTCTCTTTTTTCCTTCCTGTTTCAGCTGGATGTAGAGGATATGGCAGAGGACTCTGAGACCCTAGGGAACAGTGGAGCCACTAAAAGGTAGAAGCTCAGGTCCCTCATTTATTGTGTGCAGCAGACACCCCCGCCCCACCCCAGAAATCATTCCCATCAACATTTTATTATGTTAAGCCACTAAGATTTGGAGGGTTAATGTGACAGCTACACTGCCCAGAGTATTATATGTGCCTTACCCTGAGCCTATGGCCCTAGGTACCCCAGCTAGGTCCCAAGTGATTAGGCTACCAAGAAACTGTTAGTAGAGAAAGACAGCTCACACCCCACAGAAAATCTATTCTTTCCTAGCATGGGGCAGGGGTGGGGGGTGAGCTGGGGGCGCGTTCATAGAGAATTCTCTGAGGTCTATTCCACAATCCAAATGTGAAGCAGCAGAGTATCCTTCTGGCTGTTGCTTCCAATATCTGACCACTTTCTTCCCACCAGGGCCCTGAATCTACATTCACTGGGACCCCAAAGTCTTGAACAACATCTTATCATTTGAAATAAATGAAATAAATGTTCCTACTCCCTTACAGCATCAGACCACACTCCCCTTTGTCATTAAACCTACTCCTGGAATATCCAATTTAGAAAAAAGGGGCTGCTCTGGGCATGATCCTCATTTGGCTTTCAATATCAAACCCTTCTACTCAGCAAACTTTCCTTCCTATAGGGAGCCCTACAATCTGATTCATAATTTAGCTATCTCCATATGTAGGATAAGTCCTGGTGTCGATCGAAAAATGTGATACAACAACCATTGTTACTCACTCCCCATCTCTCCTTCCCCTGGGCCTACATTTCCTGTGTCCTTTCCTGAGTGAATATGGTCTCCACCTGAGAATATCCATCAGCTTTCTAGAAAACATGGACAGATTTTCATGCTCAGATAAGTAAAAGTTGTGAGTTGAGGGTGAGAGGAGCAAATAAGACATTTCAGGAGGGAAATAAGAAGTAACAGATGAGAATGACTTTTTTAAAAGAGAGACAGAGAATATATGTTTATATACATGCAAAACAAAGACCTGAAAAAAACTCTCGATAGCTTGCCTAAATCATATACCAAATCATATCCTATGGCTTGAGATGAATCACTATTCATATTACATGTTATGCCCAACCAACAGGTATAAAGTTTTATGAGAGGGCTAAAGTGTGACTCAATAACAAACACCTGGATTAGTGGCTTTGGCAGTAGATGAAGGTAGTAGGATCACATCCTGGCTCTGCCACTTTTTCATTGAGTGATTTATGGACTAATTAGCTACTCCAACCCTCACTTTTACACCTTAAAATGAAGATAAAAATACTACTTATCTCATAGGTTAAATGAAATAATGCCTATAAAGTGCTTAAAACAGTGATATGCAGTCAGTCCTTATTAAATAAATGAGCTATTTGTGGTACAGACGTTTACTGACCTCTGAATATCCATGTGTTCTGATTTTTCTTAGTCCTTTAAAGTTGGAGAGACTATGTACCTATTTCTGTCCAATGGACCATAAGCATGTAATGTGTGTCACTTCCGAGCCAAAGCATTTAAGAACGAGTATGTGACCTTTCGGTTCTCTTTGTCTCTGGAGAACTGATCATAGAGGCTACAGGATAAGCTGGCAGTGGCACAGGATGGAAACAGTCTGAGTTACTTGGTCTACCACATGGAGAATGGCTGCCTTGAGAAGTCACCAGCTCTTATCAGACTTTCTGTGAATGAGAAACATGCCTTTGTTGGGTTAAGTCACTGAGACTTCAGGATTCGTCTGTTAACTGCAGCATGATGTAGCTTACCCTAAATAATACTGTTATAATGCAGTCATCTCTTAGACACAATTAAACAAATTCAATTATATGAATTTGGCCAAAAAAATGAGAAAGAAGGAAATAGCATTTTGCCCCCTTTTCACTCAGTGAGTGCATGGCCAGGTGTGAGTATAAGATAAGAGAGATCAATGTGTGGCTGCATCCTCATTTGGCCCTTATTTTTACTGCTTCTTATAGTGTAAGCCTCTCACTGGCTAAATATAAATCTAGTTTTAAAGATACATATTTTATATACAATACAGTCCCTAAACAGACAACTCTTTTATCCCATGTTCAAAGGAAAAGCAAAATTAGAATTCTGGTTCAGGGCTGAAGAAAAATATGGCTATGTTGTGCTTAGTAAGAGAAAGGAAACCTCTCCCCAGTGTGGCACTTTTCCTAAGTGATTTTCAAAGATAATTTTTACCACAGTCTTCCTAGCTAACTTTAGACCCAAACCTCAGTGTGAGATATAACTGCACTTCATTCATGTAAGCATTAAATTATAATGATGAAATTAGTTATATAGAATTATTGGAATTGAGTAGACACTCAATAAATGTTAACTTCTAACCTTTGCCACCATATTTAATGAACGACATAATTCAGAGACCCCAAACCAGTGGATGCCCTTCTGATTGGGGCTAGTGAATCCAAGGTGGGGTGGAAGAAAAATGTTAATGCCATTCCTCCGCATCAGTACCCCCCTCCCCACCACTCCCCTTTGTGTTAATGTACAAGAAGTGACTTCCAGCCTCTTTACCTAATGGCCAAGAGTTAGTGAGAATATCTTCAATCTCTCCCTCTCCCCAAAGGCTACTTCTAACAAAAGGCATGAAAACCCCAATTAAAGTCTAAGACATTCATAGAATGATATTTTTCTTAATCAATAGGGTGTTATGTTATCCCAAAGGCCAGAATCCAGTCAAGTACTTTCTGTCTTTGTCCTTTATGAGCTCAGGTGGCATTCCAGAAGAGAGATCTCCATCTTTATATCTCTCACCCATGGGATGGGCCCTCCTAGACAGGACTTCTCTGTGAAGAAGCAACCCTCCATTCCTCCCTTCTCAACCAGACACTCTGTGAATGGGGCAGGCCTGCATGCTCTGAAGTAGTCTGGGTTCGTGGACATAAAGACTGCCCTGTAGACCCTACTCTTTCAATAGGGAAATACAAGGGTCTGGGTTCAAGATGGAAGCATGAGGCTCCACATTGGGATTCTCTCTAATGTGTATTCTCCATTCCAGAGAACTCCACATTGTACATTAACAGAATTTTGTCCTGCCATGAGTAATGCTGACACAATTTGCCTTTTAGTACTTCGCTTATGTTCTCCATCATCCAGAATCTTGCAAAGAAGAAGAGTGACTGCAAACCTCACCTCAATCTCTGGCATCAAGAAAGGCACACCTAGTCTTGGGACATAACCTGTTAGATGTTTCCCTTATAAACTGCCCTAGCTCCCTTTCTTATCCTTTGCAGAATTACAAGAGCTATGATTCATCCGCAAATAAGTTATGATAGCTACATGTGGTCAAACTCAGTCTCTTTCCTAAAAATTGTTATGGGAAAGGAAACCTCCTATGTGGTTACATAGTGAAGACTGTAACTTATGAAAAAAATATCGTCGTGTTATGATACATTTCTTTATTGCACAATAGAATAAAATATGTAAAATCTGATATATTTGATGTGCACAAACCAAAACTGTTTCTGCTTGGTCTTATTATGAAGATAAATGCCATAGAAATGGGTGTTTATATATTTCTATTTATATTATATGCAATAAAATGTGTAAGTATACTTATACAGAATACATAAAAAGTATTTTGGTGAGTCAAAGCCTTAAATACCTAATATAGCAAAATGAGCCAAAACTTTTGTGTTTTTACAAATTACATGGAGCTCATTCGCAGATTAAATCATGATATAGCCATGAGGGTCATGGAGGCAACCAGTGTATGTCAAATGAGTTCATTTTAAATCACCACTACATGCAAAAATCCTGAACTATGAATCTGTAAAGTGTTCATTCCAAGGGTAATGTTGCATATGTATTTTAGTCTCATGTGGTAAAGGAAAATAAAACATACAAATGCATATTTTATGAAAGCTACTCCATGAACCTTATTAAGAAATTACAGGCTCTGTAGTGCACATTCCATGCTCCAAACCTGTGGGATTTGCTTTATTATGAGGTAAATTGCTACCTTACACAAGTTTCTATTAAGATTATATATGCCAGCTGATTCTTGGTCCTCCCCCAAACGCACCAGTGATTGCAACAGTCCACATACATCTGCTGATTTATTTTTGGAGAAAGGGCAGTTTCCATTTGTGACAAACTACCTCATGTTAGTTAATATTATGCCATATCCAGTCAAATTTCTAAAAATACACTGGTGACTATTGATTGTATTTATCACATTATGTTGTGACTAAAGTCCACTCAATTTATTTTCTTTCTTGTGTTCTCAGAGGAAATTTTCAGACAGAGGAAAGCTAGTAAAAAACCAGTATACATGAAACAGAGGGTCTGCAGCCCCACCCTCTGGAATCTCTACCTGAAGCATCAATAATCCGCATGTACCCATCAACACACCTGAAGTCCCCAGTGCACCCTTCTCCAACTTCATTTTTCTCTCTCCTCTGCCTCCATAGAATCACCACTCTACTGAAATTGGTAGTCAGCATTCCCATGCATTTCTATAAGCAAAATGCTATTGCTTTGCATGTTTCTAAATACTACGTAAATAGTATCATAGTTTGTGTATTTTTCTACATCGTGCAAACTCAGCCAGGGCAATGTTGCCCCCAAGGGGATGAAAATTGGTTCTTGTTGGGGGGATCTTACTCTTCTGATGTGTAAAGCACAGATATACATAGAGTACATAAACAGGTATACAATATATCTTAGCTGTTAAAATTTCATGGGGAGGATTAGGAAAAATCTAGAAAGGCTCTTTGGGAGGTGACAATGAAAAAAAGGTTGAAAAACATTATTCTATATTTTACTATTTTCTCTTAGCTTTATGTCTGTGATGGATATCCACGTTGATATATGTAACTCCAGTTCATTCTTTTCCACTATGCAGAGCATTCCAGTGCATACATATACCATGAATTACTTCTCCATTCTGCTGTGGATGGCACTGTCAGTTGGTTCTGTAACTATGAGCATTCTCCAGCATGTCTCCTTGTACACACATAAGTGAGTTCCCCTGGGATGCACACCCAGCAGTGGCATTTCTGGGCCCGAGTAGCTGCACAATCAGCCTTACTAAATGTTGGTCAGTCACAGAATCTTCCCAGACCCAAGGGAAGTGACACAAACCGCACCTCCTGAAACTAATTTCAAAGAATTTGCAGATATCTTTAATTTTTTCCTGGGGCGGGTGGGTCATGGGGAAGACTTTCTCTCCACCTCCTCACTGTCACACAGCACAGAATAAAAGAAAAATCACTCCTTCTGGCAACACTATCTCCATCCAGTCACCTATTTATGCAGACATTGTATATGTATGTTTGCATGCATGTCCTTAAGAGTGATTTCTGTGTCTAGAGAAGAATATTCTGTGTGTGTGTTTTGAAAATCAACATTCGATTTAAGTGTTAAGAGGAACATGTGTAAAATTGTGTTCTAGCTGTAATTACCCTGGTGAGTGCTGAGTAATAACTTAAGAAGTAACATTGTAAAAGCCCTTCTGAACACACAGTTTCGTTATCCATGTAAAAACATAGAAATGACCTAGCATTAAGCATTTTAAACTCAAAAAATACGTCTGTACATTTATAGATTAAATTCTCTCCTTTTTGAAACTTACATTGTACTGAGTTTTGTGCAAACAACCCCTTTCCAAGTACTTAAATGCTGTACAAATTCTAAAAAACTTAAGCTTACAGAACAATTTACTTTTAAGCACTATTAAATATTCTAAAATTCAGTTCTTATAAACTTAAGTGAGATTTCAGTATCACAAATCTATAATTAAATCTGAACCAGAGATATACTGACTCATATGTTTTAAATTTGGAATCTAAAAGGCTGACCCCAACACTCTAGAGAAGTTAAATTTTTTTAAACATTACAAATACTTTAAATTCTAAATATGTACTAATGCTTTAAGAACAAAATATGATAATATTACTATTCCGATTATCTGAAACACTTCTATCCTTAATCCTAAATTTTCCTGGAGTTAGAGGCTACTACTCTACTAAAGAAGTTTATGTCACTCCACACAATTTGGAGATTCACTTCCCATGTAATTTTTTAGATTGGCCAGGACATGATTGATTTTTTTACTATGATGCTGATGGGACTAACCAGGCCATATTTATTCTAACAGCAACTTCAAAACTTTCAAATGGACTGGAACATCCTATTCTTCTGATATAAGTCACATTTTCAAGCCAGATTAGATTTTGTCACCCCCACTGAGGTAATTTACCTCATTTGATTTAATTTCGCACATCTTTGTCTCATGAGATATATGCATACACTTTCCCTCTAACTCAGAAAACCTTCGAACTTGATTCTGTTCATGTAATTCTTATCTCCTAGGACCATACTCCTTTGCAGAAATTGAAAACTCAACTTGATGAACTCTAGATCTCTCATGAGGTTATCTGACCATTTGGTCATAGGCCCCAAGATCACTCTACAGAGGCAGAGCCAGCTCCTCTGGGCCCATGTATGGGGTCTGCCAGATGGGGTAGAAGAATGACCCCAGTCCTTATGCGGTGGTAATGGTTTCTAGACACACACTGCAGCTCACTGCCCCCACCCTTCCTTCCTCAACAAAGGTATAAGGAAAAGACTATACTAATTGTCCAAAGTATTTCAGAAGTGTATGGTTTTCCTGAAATCTGCACAACCACTTTCTTTGAAAATCAGTTTTACAAAATGAGTTAACTTTTTTCTGGCTAAGCAACAAACAGAACACTGACATCTAGGGGCAGGGGAGTAATTTACTGAATTTATATCACGTGCCCAGCTCTGTGCTTTAGACGCATCCTCTCAACTTTACATTTACACTAGCCCTGTTAGGTAGATACTCTCCCACTTTTACAGAAGAATAAAACTGAGACGTGGAGAGGTATATTATGTGAAAGTAAGTCCAGCAAATCTTATAATTGATGACTAAAATGAAACAGATTTTATCTAGGTAAGGCACATTTCATCAAACTGAACAATTTTTAAGGTTTTCAATGTTTTATCATACCCTTTAAAGCAGGATTCACCCATTCAGATGGGTGAATTTTATGGTATGCAAATTATACTCCAATAAAACTGTTTTTTTTTTTTAAATCAAGTAGTTAACTTCTGGTTTTAGATGGCATAAGCATGTGCACTGGCCACTAACAATTCTTCTCACCTAGAATAAGAAGCCACCTCTTGTCTTTTATAAAGCTCTTCTTCAAATATCATTTATGATCTATTTCTCTCAGGATCATTAGAAAAGCAACAGAAAACCTACTGATGAACTAGACAACTCTGCATGCAAAAGATGTGGCACGGTAGTTCCTTGTTGATTCTTTTATCAAATGTACTCCTTTGGCTAAAGAGAGACAGCCAAAGCTGTATGGTGAGATAGAAACAGTTCTGAAGGATTCTTTATCAGCTCACTTATAGAAGGGAAAATTCATGCTTACGACTTGATATCTATGACCTCAGCAGTAAATATCTGTCACCAAACCACATGGGCATATTTGATCTTTTGAAGCAATTAAATATGAATCTTTGTTTTCATTTAGAAATCCCAATGCATGATAACTAAGACACAGCGTAGAGCTACTCTCACTTTAACATCTGCTTGACTGTGTAACGAATTTTAAAATATGTATTTTAGCATAGGAGGTATTCCTTTTATCCTTATAGAACTCTAAAACATACATAGAAAGGTTTTAGTCTCCTCAGGGTATAGCTCAATTGGTGGCAATTAATGAGCATAGAACATTCAGCTGCTTCCTTCAAGGGTATTACTAGCTGGATCAAGGAAAAGGGGTAACTTTTCTGACTTTTCCAAGTTAGAGTTGTATAAAAGCTCCTCGAAGAGTGAGTGTGTCTCATCAGTGGAAAATGCCAGAAAAGAAGCATCAGGCAACCTCGAGAATAATGTCAGTCTCGGGCCTCTCCTACAAACTCACCAGGGTAAAGCTTCAAAAGAAAAGGAACAGAGAGCCTCAGAAATCACTTCCCCTGGGCGGAAAGCAGTGGTTTTCTGTCTCATCAGATGCTGGTCACTTCCCAGTGAGCCATTATCAGGCTGTTAAAACAAAATGAAAGAAAACCATCTCATTTTTGTAATTAATTTGCTTGTTTCCTTACTAATCTACACTGCCCAGGCAGCTAATCCTTGCACGATATCCTTTTGTCTTCTCATGTAATTAAAATCTCCCTTCTATGTTTAAAGGCTCTGGGCACCACATGCTGACTAGAAAAGGGAGCATCAAGGCTTGTGGAAGATGAAAATGATAGAGGGCAGAAAAGAAGTCGGAAGAGAAAAAAGGAAATGAAGGGATGATGAGGCTGAGGAGGTGACAAGGGAGGGAAAGGAGAAAAGTTGGACTTTGAGAAAAGATACAACATCAATACTCTCCCTAATGGACCATGTATTGGAAGCCAACCCAAAAGTGCTTTTAAGGAAAGCATTACCCCGGCCTATTAGGTGACCACCGGGTGGGTGTGCCTACCACCATGTAGAATCCAAATAGATTTCTTTCCAAGCAAATATTCAAGTTTCACAAGAGAAAGTCAATGTTACCCCTGTCTCTGCTTATTTCAAAGCCTCTGAATCCAACTACATTGATAACATAGTATGTCTGCATGCTGACTGCTTGCCAAAGAGGGTAGCTACACTGCTATGGTTTGAATGTGTTCCCTCCAAAATCCAGGTGTTGCCAATGTGATGGTATTAAGAGGTGGGGTCTGTAAGAGGTGATTATGCAGTGAGGGCTCCTTCCTCATGAATGGAATTAAAGCCTTTATCAAAGAGGCAATGTTTGGTCAGCTTGCCCTTCTATGTGAGGATCATAGGAGGATACAGCATTTCTCCCCTCCAGAGGATGCAGTGACAAGGTGCCATTTTGGAAGCAGAGAGCAGCCCTCACCAGACAAGTGAACCAGTTAGTGCCTTGATCTTGGACTTCCCAGCCTCCAGAATTGTGAGGAAATAAATATCAATTCTTCATAAATTATCCAGTCTCAGATACTTTGTCATAGCAGTACAAATGGACTAACACAACCACTCACTTAGCAAAAGAGAAATTTTAAGAAATAGTGTTTATAAATCATTGCCAGCATGCTCTGCTGTTTATTTTACTGCATGTACCCTAAATTTTGTTCTTGGAGAAATCAGATCAGACTTGTACTCTTCATCCATTTTATTTTGGCTCTTCCTAGTCTTAGATATACCAAAACTGAACAGAGTTTTGGTATAAACCATCAAGCAATGTCAAGGGAGTTGATAAAAGTGGCCCAGATTGCTTTAGTGGTGGCTCAACTTGTGATACGGACCCGACTCTCTTCGTGTGCTGGATGCTGTAGCATGCATTTGTGTACTAAACTCATCCGTCGTTTCATGTCATTTTTTCTACCAATAATTCCTTTTACCATAATATTTCTATAAATGTTAGTGCTTACTTTCTTGAAACAATGAAGTACATATGCATTGTAGAAAGTATAGAGAATACAGAAGAGAAAGAAGAAAATTATCACCCTCCTTCTCTCTCCCTTCACTCCTCACCCCTTAATACCTCAGTTAACATTTTGAAGTAAATTGTTTCCTTCTTTCTTCAATGCACATGCATATATAAAAGTTCTTTTACAAAATATGATTAGGTCATAATACTGTTTTATAAGCTACTTTTGAATACTTTCCCATGTCATTATGTATTTTCATATAGCATTATATTTAGTAGTTGCATAGTATTTTATTATTTATTGAATCAATCACCTTTTGCTGGATATTTCAATGGTTCCCAAGTTTTCACAAAAAAAGGTACTACAGTGAACACCCTTGTAGCTATTTCTTCATATAGATTCAAATTCATTTGCTTCCTCTTTTATAATAAATTGCAGACCCCAAAAGGATGCAAAATGTTAAAGCTTTTGATATTTTGCCAAATTATTCTCTGAAATNTTGTCCAAAGTATTTCAGAAGTGTATGGTTTTTCCTGAAATCTGCACAACCACTTTCTTTGAAAATCAGTTTTACAAAATGAGTTAACTTTTTTCTGGCTAAGCAACAAACAGAACACTGACATCTAGGGGGCAGGGGGAGTAATTTACTGAATTTATATCACGTGCCCAGCTCTGTGCTTTAGACGCATCCTCTCAACTTTACATTTACACTAGCCCTGTTAGGTAGATACTCTCCCACTTTTACAGAAGAATAAAACTGAGACGTGGAGAGGTATATTATGTGAAAGTAAGTCCAGCAAATCTTATAATTGATGACTAAAATGAAACAGATTTTATCTAGGTAAGGCACATTTCATCAAACTGAACAATTTTTAAGGTTTTCAATGTTTTATCATACCCTTTAAAGCAGGATTCACCCATTCAGATGGGTGAATTTTATGGTATGCAAATTATACTCCAATAAAACTGTTTTTTTTTTTTAAATCAAGTAGTTAACTTCTGGTTTTTAGATGGCATAAGCATGTGCACTGGCCACTAACAATTCTTCTCACCTAGAATAAGAAGCCACCTCTTGTCTTTTTATAAAGCTCTTCTTCAAATATCATTTATGATCTATTTCTCTCAGGATCATTAGAAAAAGCAACAGAAAACCTACTGATGAACTAGACAACTCTGCATGCAAAAGATGTGGCACGGTAGTTCCTTGTTGATTCTTTTTATCAAATGTACTCCTTTGGCTAAAGAGAGACAGCCAAAGCTGTATGGTGAGATAGAAACAGTTCTGAAGGATTCTTTATCAGCTCACTTATAGAAGGGAAAATTCATGCTTACGACTTGATATCTATGACCTCAGCAGTAAATATCTGTCACCAAACCACATGGGCATATTTGATCTTTTTGAAGCAATTAAATATGAATCTTTGTTTTCATTTAGAAATCCCAATGCATGATAACTAAGACACAGCGTAGAGCTACTCTCACTTTAACATCTGCTTGACTGTGTAACGAATTTTAAAAATATGTATTTTAGCATAGGAGGTATTCCTTTTATCCTTATAGAACTCTAAAACATACATAGAAAGGTTTTAGTCTCCTCAGGGTATAGCTCAATTGGTGGCAATTAATGAGCATAGAACATTCAGCTGCTTCCTTCAAGGGTATTACTAGCTGGATCAAGGAAAAGGGGTAACTTTTTCTGACTTTTCCAAGTTAGAGTTGTATAAAAGCTCCTCGAAGAGTGAGTGTGTCTCATCAGTGGAAAATGCCAGAAAAGAAGCATCAGGCAACCTCGAGAATAATGTCAGTCTCGGGCCTCTCCTACAAACTCACCAGGGTAAAGCTTCAAAAGAAAAGGAACAGAGAGCCTCAGAAATCACTTCCCCTGGGCGGAAAGCAGTGGTTTTCTGTCTCATCAGATGCTGGTCACTTCCCAGTGAGCCATTATCAGGCTGTTAAAACAAAATGAAAGAAAACCATCTCATTTTTGTAATTAATTTGCTTGTTTCCTTACTAATCTACACTGCCCAGGCAGCTAATCCTTGCACGATATCCTTTTGTCTTCTCATGTAATTAAAATCTCCCTTCTATGTTTAAAGGCTCTGGGCACCACATGCTGACTAGAAAAGGGAGCATCAAGGCTTGTGGAAGATGAAAAATGATAGAGGGCAGAAAAGAAGTCGGAAGAGAAAAAAGGAAATGAAGGGATGATGAGGCTGAGGAGGTGACAAGGGAGGGAAAGGAGAAAAGTTGGACTTTGAGAAAAGATACAACATCAATACTCTCCCTAATGGACCATGTATTGGAAGCCAACCCAAAAGTGCTTTTTAAGGAAAGCATTACCCCGGCCTATTAGGTGACCACCGGGTGGGTGTGCCTACCACCATGTAGAATCCAAATAGATTTCTTTCCAAGCAAATATTCAAGTTTCACAAGAGAAAGTCAATGTTACCCCTGTCTCTGCTTATTTCAAAGCCTCTGAATCCAACTACATTGATAACATAGTATGTCTGCATGCTGACTGCTTGCCAAAGAGGGTAGCTACACTGCTATGGTTTGAATGTGTTCCCTCCAAAATCCAGGTGTTGCCAATGTGATGGTATTAAGAGGTGGGGTCTGTAAGAGGTGATTATGCAGTGAGGGCTCCTTCCTCATGAATGGAATTAAAGCCTTTATCAAAGAGGCAATGTTTGGTCAGCTTGCCCTTCTATGTGAGGATCATAGGAGGATACAGCATTTCTCCCCTCCAGAGGATGCAGTGACAAGGTGCCATTTTGGAAGCAGAGAGCAGCCCTCACCAGACAAGTGAACCAGTTAGTGCCTTGATCTTGGACTTCCCAGCCTCCAGAATTGTGAGGAAATAAATATCAATTCTTCATAAATTATCCAGTCTCAGATACTTTGTCATAGCAGTACAAATGGACTAACACAACCACTCACTTAGCAAAAGAGAAATTTTAAGAAATAGTGTTTATAAATCATTGCCAGCATGCTCTGCTGTTTATTTTA
Source organism: Rhinopithecus bieti (assembly GCF_001698545.2). Classification (NCBI taxonomy): domain Eukaryota; kingdom Metazoa; phylum Chordata; class Mammalia; order Primates; family Cercopithecidae; genus Rhinopithecus; species Rhinopithecus bieti. The sequence goes on along the minus strand of NW_016814397.1, from coordinate 64,728 downwards.
CTGCATGTACCCTAAATTTTGTTCTTGGAGAAATCAGATCAGACTTGTACTCTTCATCCATTTTATTTTGGCTCTTCCTAGTCTTAGATATACCAAAACTGAACAGAGTTTTGGTATAAACCATCAAGCAATGTCAAGGGAGTTGATAAAAAGTGGCCCAGATTGCTTTAGTGGTGGCTCAACTTGTGATACGGACCCGACTCTCTTCGTGTGCTGGATGCTGTAGCATGCATTTGTGTACTAAACTCATCCGTCGTTTCATGTCATTTTTTCTACCAATAATTCCTTTTACCATAATATTTCTATAAATGTTAGTGCTTACTTTCTTGAAACAATGAAGTACATATGCATTGTAGAAAGTATAGAGAATACAGAAGAGAAAGAAGAAAAATTATCACCCTCCTTCTCTCTCCCTTCACTCCTCACCCCTTAATACCTCAGTTAACATTTTGAAGTAAATTGTTTCCTTCTTTCTTCAATGCACATGCATATATAAAAGTTCTTTTACAAAATATGATTAGGTCATAATACTGTTTTATAAGCTACTTTTGAATACTTTCCCATGTCATTATGTATTTTCATATAGCATTATATTTAGTAGTTGCATAGTATTTTATTATTTATTGAATCAATCACCTTTTGCTGGATATTTCAATGGTTCCCAAGTTTTCACAAAAAAAGGTACTACAGTGAACACCCTTGTAGCTATTTCTTCATATAGATTCAAATTCATTTGCTTCCTCTTTTATAATAAATTGCAGACCCCAAAAGGATGCAAAATGTTAAAGCTTTTGATATTTTTGCCAAATTATTCTCTGAAATGGTTATATCAATTTATGTATCAATTGACAGTATACAAAGGTATCTGTTTCTTAACCTTTGGCCACACTACATACTTTGTTGTTTGCTAAGCAAAAATGCATTTCAAAGTTATTGGATTTTTCATCTCTTTCGTAATTGGTAGGAATGTAGTATTTTTTCATTTTCAATTTTATATTATATATTTTTCCTATTACTTACCTGCTGTTACTATCCTTTGTTCATATTTTTCCATTGAAATGTTCCTTTTTTTCTTATTGATTTACAACAGCTCTTTATATGCTAAGAATCACAATCTTTGTCTGGCATACACATTACAAACATTTTTTCAGTTTGCCATTGTTAAAGTCAGATTTTGACAGACAGACCTTTACTTTTTTTTTACTCAAATCAATTGTTTATTATTTCTAGCTTTTGTGTGATGCTTATATAGTTGGAACTTGAATAAGAGTTCTTCTGTGGCCAGAAATTGACACTGGGGCCAAAAAGCTAACTACTCCCTATTCTCAAGAGAGCCACAAATACTTAGAACCAGACACCTCCCCACAGAGCTTCCTAAAAGGGAGCTGATCTGCTTTTGCTGCCCTCTCTCAATTCCTCTCCCACTGTCCCTGACAAAGGGAGAAGATTGCGGAAGGGTGGGGGATGGGGGGACAGGTGGTAACTGAGTCAGAGCACACAATAGCTTTTTCTTCACTTCCTCCATGGAGATCCTCACCAATTCTGAATCTGAATGAGGGACAGGCACAAAGAGGACCACTAGTTACATGTGCCTGCAAGGAGAAGAGACTGGCATCTGAATATTGGTTGGACATGTGCTCCGGCAGATGTGCTTTTTTGTCTTTGGTTTACCCAAGCAGAGGAGAGAAAACAGGAGGAAGATGCCAGGAAGCAGGCAAGGGGCTGGATAGCCCTCTTGCTGCCCTCCATTTTGGTGGTCAAGTGAATATGACCAACCCCAGAAGGCAAGAGGGAAGCCAGCAGCAAGTTGCTGTATCTAAAGGGAAAAATGCAGGAGAATGTGCTGGGCTCAGATTGCCACATCAGGGAACTGTGCATGCCCTCAATGGTGTCCATGAAAGAACACATTGGTGCCCCATGGAGAGAGCCCAACCACTGGGATGTATGTCACACAGATGACCCAGAAGGAGAGTCAGTGTTGGCTAAAAAACAAGCAAAACCAAGGAAAATAACAATTGAAAACAGTTAGGCAAAGAGACTTTGTCTCTTTCCTTTTCCATCTTCATTGATATAACAGGCCAGAGGGGTCAGGGGAAAGGGAGAGAAGGTATTCCAAAGAAGAAAATCTTCTCTGATCTTGTTTTCCATGTTTCACATTAGCACCACTCTAAAGACAAGGCATCTATTGTTGGGGAGATACGATATTACTAACAGGCTAACTCATTCTAAAGGATTAAAATCCAGTTAATTAATACATCATGAACATTTTCTTGAGGAAGGGGAGGAACCTGAAAAAATGGACACAGGCCAGGTATGTTTTGATGAGGAAAAGAAAACCAACTAAATCTGATAGTTTTCCAAGAAAGGGAGGCAGAGGGGAGCCCTAAGACAAATGTGCCCTGCCTGCTAATTCTGGCTACTGCTAACCCTGGTAAAAATGGCTCTCTACAGGACACAAAAGTCAGGTTTGACTTTATGGGTTGTGAGATTGGGCACCTGGTGTTTTCTACTGAACTGTTTATTCAGGGAATTCACTTTAAAGGTAACCCACAGAGCACCTACAATTGCCTGGGGTCTCTGTGCTAAGCTGGCTGATGATGCATAGCCCATGCCATGGAGGCAAAAGAGAATGTTCTTCAAACAAAACAGAATTTTAACAGAAAGCAGTAAACAAAGGAGGACAACAAAACTGTTGGCTCTCATCTCATCGCTCCACTTCTCCAAAGACCCTGAGATATAAGAGTAATGTGGACACTCAAACTCCAAGTACAAAGCAATTTTAGTCTGCTTCTTTCTGCAGCATCATCAAAGGAACTTTTTTCCTGTGCCCTCCATGTGCATAATGGACAGCAATACTACCCTTTGAACCCCTAGAAGTTATCATAGTATCTTCCTCATAGGTTTGTTGGAAGATTACATAAAATAAAGCATTTTACATGTTTGGTACAGCACCTGGTATATAATACGTGCTCAATAAAGATTATTATAGTATCATTAGCTCTGCTCCTGTTCCTTTAAGAATGACCTTCCATCAGTGCAAACTAGAATAATCAGTGACCCTCCAATGCTTTAAATAATGTCAAAATCATGTCCGTTGCAGCAACATGGATGCTGCTGGAGGCCCTTATCCTAAGTGAATTAACATGGGAACAGAAAACCAAATATATCATGTTCTCACTTATAAGTGGGAGCTAAACATTAAGTACACACAGACACAAAGATAGGAACAATATACATCACAGCTTACTTGAGGGTGGAGAGTGGGAGGAGGGTGAGGACTGAAAAACTACCTATCAGGTACTATACTCACTACCTGAGTGATGAAATTATTTGGTATACAAACTCCAGTGACACACAATTTACCCATGTAACAAACCTCGCACATGTACCCCCTGAGCCTAAAATAAAAGATGGAAGAAAAAAATAAAATGAAAATAATGCTGGACCTCGTTAGGAGAACACGGTGAACTCCTTGTGATCTACTTCCATCCACGTGTTGAACCTCATCTCTTGTCATTTCTCACCTCAGATTCTAGTTCTATCCAGGTTGAATAACTTGCACCTAATTGAGAGAGGGTCATGCTTCTGAACACCAACAGGCTTTTGTGTATTCTACTTTCTCTGCATGCCACTCCTCCCTATGGAACCCTTCCCTTTTCAAATTCTTGTTCCCTTGCAATTTCCTGCCTTCCCTGCCACCATCAACTGCCATCAGCAGACAAGGGTCAGATGGTGTTACAATGTGATCCTCCAGCATCCTGTGTTTATGACTGTCCTGAAACTTCTTTACCTGTTGTCCTCAGCTTTTCACTTGCCTGTGTTTTCTAGCCAGCTGCTTCCTAAACCTTAATGAATGCACAGATCACCTGGGCATCTGGTTGAAATGAAAATCCTGGGCCAGGCACTGTGGCTCATGCTTGTAATCCCAACACTTTGGGAGGCTGAAGGAGGAAGATCACTTAAGCCCAGAAGTTTGAGACCAGCCTGGGAAAAATAGCAAAACTCCATCTCTACAAATAGTAATAATAATAATAATAATAATAATAATAAGCCAGGTGTGGTGGCATGCACCTTTAGTCCCAGATACTCAGGAGGTTGAGGGAGGAGGATTGCTTGAACCCAGGTTTTTGAGGCTGCAGTGAGCTGTGATCATGCCACTTCACTCAAGACTTGGGTGACAGAGCAAGACCCTATCTCAAAAAAAAAAAATTCCTGATTCAGTTCATCTAGGTGGAGCCTATAAGCCTACAGTTCCAACAACCTCCCAGATGACATTGAAGCTGCATTGATGATCACACTTTGAGTACCCAGGTGCTAGACAGTGAGCTCCTTGATGTCAGTGAGCTCCTTGATGACAGGAATCCTGTGTCCTGAAATCTCTACATCCCCAACACGCAGCCTATTCTCCAACAGGCAAAATCTTCTTCCTGAATGTGAGTTAAGTGAGCATATGATTGAATGAACATACCAGGATGCTCCATCCCAATTACCACACTTCTGTAACAGCTGAAGACTTTTGCCTCAGCTTCCTGTACTTGCCCAGGACTACGTTATAAAAAACATTTACTGCTATTGTGCAGCTCACTTCATATCTCATTCTCTTGCTCCAACATGTGATTCCCCTTTTCCAATTACTATCAGTGAGAAGATGAGAGACCAGACAAACTGGGATAGACAAGCAAAAGACAGACATGGAGGAGAAAAGGAAGAGCAGGCATAGGGTATAGATAAAAGGAGAGGAATAGGAGCAAGATGGCCGAATAGGAACAGCTCCAGTCTCCAACTCCCAGCGCGAGCGACACAGAAGACCAGTGATTTCTGCATTTTCAACTGAGGTACTGGGGTCATCTCACTAGGGAGTGCCGGACAATCGGTGCTGGTCAGCTGCTGCAGCCTGACCAGCGAGAGCTGAAGCAGGGCAAGGCATCGCCTCACCTGGAAAGCGCAAGGGGGAAGGGAATCCCTTTTCCTAGCCAGGGGAACTGAGACACACAACACCTGGAAAATC
>NW_016814397.1:47869-57491 GCF_001698545.2 Rhinopithecus bieti | reverse complement strand
ATCTTTACACACCTGGACTCCCTTCTCACATACCTTTCCCATATGCTGACATTGACTTTCTTCATTTCTTCATTTATCCATTCAACACATCTATCTTGCATCAGTCACTGAGCCAGGAATACATTCATAGGCAAAAACTAATGTAAACTTGGAGTTTACAACCCAGAGAGTAAGTAGAGAAAAACACTAATTAAATAAACAGCCAATGTAAAATTACAACAATGTTAAAAGCAAAGGAGGAGTATGGAGAAAGACAGAAGGTTTCTCCGGGAAATGGATAGTTGAACTGAGAGCTGATGGGGAGCAGCAACTAAGCAGGTGAGGAAGGGAATGGAGTTTCATGGGCAGAGGGCACCATATGTGTTAAGGCACTGTGGCTAGGGTGAGCATGGCACATTAAAGAAACAAAAAGGCCAAAGAGTGTGGGGTCCTGGAAAAGAGGATTGGCCAGACAAGAAACTATGTAATAACTAGCCTCAAAGATGGCCCCCAATGATCCCTACCTCCTGGTATTCACGCCATTGTGTAGTCCCCTCCTAATTGTACCAGGGTCAGTCTGTGTGACCAACAGCATACAACAGAATTGATGGTGTGGTGCTCTCAAGATTAGGTTATAACAACTGTGGCATCTATCTTGGTCACTTTCTCACTTTCCTCTCTCTCTTTTACGACACTCACTCAGAAAAGTAAGCTGCCATGTTTTGAACATCCCTAAGGAGAGGTCCACATAGTCAACAGTCAGCAAGGAACTACATGAGTAAGCATAAAAGCAGAGTCTACAGCCCCAGTTAAACCTTGAGAAGAAAGCAGCCCTGGCCAATAGCTTAACTGCAATCTTATGAGAGACTAAGCCAGATCCAATGAGCTAAGCCACAACTGGATTCCTAATATTCAGAACCATGTGAAAGAACAAAGGTCTCTTGTTTTCAGCTGCTAAGTTTCAGGATCATTTGTTACACAGCAATAGATAACTAGTGCAATAAACCATGAAGTACCTCGTTAGCATGTTAAAGAGTACAGGTGGCTCATGCCTGTAATCCCTGCACTTTGGGAGCCCAAGACAGGTGGATCACAAGGTCAGATGTTCGAGACCAGCCTTGCCAAAATGGCAAAACCCCATCTCTACTAAAAATACAACAACAAAAAAAAATTAACCAGGCATGGTGGCATGCCCCTGTGGTCCCAGATACTCGGGAGGCTGAGGCAGAAGAATCACTTGAACCCGGGAGGCAGAGGTTGCAGTGAGCCGAGATCGCGCCACTGCACTCCAGCCTGGATGACAGAGCAAGACTCTATCTCAAAAAAAAAAAAAAAAAAAAAAAAAGAGTGCAGGCCCTTGTTAGCTTTTTTCATGAGGGAAAAACAGGATATGGCAGTATCACTTCAGAAAACAAAGGGAAGCTCCTGGAAATTCTGGGGGAAGTGGCAAGCCTATTGTGAATACAGAGTTAACAGTAGGGTCCCTTCATTTGTTCTTTGCAGTTCATCATCATCCTTCAGTCTAGGTAGAGTTCAGGTACCATGGGCTCAAACAAGTTACAATAAAATATGTCTTTCAAAAGTTTAATATATTTTAGTGGCTTTTAAAACTTACTTTAGTAGTTAATCATAAGACCCTAAGTTATAGTATTGAAATTTAAGCAAACAAAAGGATAGACTGTTGCAGTTGTTCTACATACATGGTGTGTGGGAAAGGACTGCTAGCTAGGGGTAATGCCTGCAGATCCCTCAAGGCAGAGGGAGTACACCTGTAACACCTAAAAGGAAGGGCTCCAAGCGACTCAGTAGAATGGCACTCTCACCTCACTAAGGGTTGTCACTTGGAAAGCCTAGAGCTGAACATCTGGATTTTAAGGAAAAACTTTAATAGCTTGGCATAACAGCTATGGATCCTCGAGGAATCTCCCACTTACTGAAGAGAAAGAGAGACCTTGACGAGATAGCTCACTTTCAAACTGAACCCCTATTAAGTCTTATTAACTCAGATGTTAGAATATTCTTCAGCACCCCGCACCTTTTCGCAGGACTTTAGGCTCATTTTTCTGCCTTAGTTCAGTTTGAAAGTGAACTATCTCCTCAAGGTCTTTCTCTTCAGTAAGTGGGAGATTCCTGGGAGTTGAACAATGAGAACACATGGACACAGGGAGGGGAACATCACACACCAGGGCCTGTCGGGGTCTGGGGGTTAGGGGAGGGATAGCATTAGAAGAAATACCTAATGTAGATGACGGGTTGACGGGTGCAGCAAACCACCATGGCACGTGTATACCTATGTAACAAACTTGCACGTTCTGCATACATATCCCAAAAAAAAAGGGAACCAGATGTATATGTGTTAACATGGACACATTTCAAAATATGTACTTTTTAATATAAAATCAAACTGTATAACTATTGGAAAAAAAATAAACCTATCTGTAAATCAAGTTGAATTCAGCTGTTTTGTGCAGAAAGCAAATTCACTTACCTGTGACTAATGATTAAAATCCCAACCAGTGAACTTTGATAATATGCACTAGACATTTTATCATAAGAGAAGATTTTATTCCATTTTATTAAATGTTTCTATTTTATTAAATATTTCTACCTGAGTAAGAGTAAAACTAGTTTTCACTGAGGAGAAGAGCACCATAGGTATAAAGATACTCAAGACGCATAGACTCACCACCTTTCCCAGATCCTTATGCCTAAGGTGAGAACTCATATGGCCAGTGGAATTACAAGCTCTAGTAGACCACTGGCGTTTCTATAACAGTCTCTGAGCAGAACCCTAGGGTCCTCAGCAAAGCAAGGTATCTCCTTATCAGTAGTGGCTTTGAGAGGACAGGTAGCACAAAGCAGACCAGACAAGGAAAGAGAAACAGGTCAAACTTCTGCTAAAATGCTTGTGTTCACTTTTCCTTAGAGGCTCAAGATTTTTAGTTTCCCATAATTAACCATGATACTGCTCCTCAAAGACGGAAAATGCCTAGGGAAATTATACTTAGAAGGAAAAATCTATAATGAATAAATATTATTTATTGTACGTGGTAGATTACTGGGAAGTAAGAAAGTAAAAGGTACGGTTACCTCCGAGTTACAAGGAACGCGAAGATGTAGCATGTGACCTGTCCAGGAACATGCAGTGGTGCCTGTGCATCGTTTTCCGACTTGCAAGCCTAATGTTGTGATAGGTACAGTTGCTTAACAGTCATGTTAACTGCTGACGTTCCAAATGAAGGCGGATGCAGGAAGCAATCAACCATGTTCTGCAGTGATCTCTGGCGGACATCTGCTGTCATTGCACCTCAATTATTCATGCGTACACTGGAGTTTACCAAGGGAAGAAACATTCTGTGAAGACCAGAACTGGATGACACCTTAAGATATGATCGAGTGTGAACCCCTCATTTTACAGAAGGAGAAAATCAACTCTAGAAGAATGGGATGCTTCAGGGCTGATTTAAAACCTTAAATAGCTTAGGTCTCTCTACCTCTTCAGGTGGCAAACTACCAAATAACAATAGGTGTACAGCTTCCACCTTAGGGACTTAACTATTTCCTCTAAACCTGCAAGGTGAGTATTATTATTATTTTATTTCCCCAGATAAATTCACCTGGGTATAACAGTGAATAGGAATCTTTCTTCTACCCTGTCTCTCTCTGTCCCTTTTTCCTTTTCCCATTTATCTTTTCTCTGTACTTCTCAGGCATACTAGAGGTATAAATGGCTATGCTGCTCAATCCATGGGCCCAAATATTGGAAGGTGAGATCACTAGGCTCTGCTTCCCTGTAAGTGGTCTTTCCTGACATGGTGGCAAAGATGGCCTCTGGCAGTTTCAGATCTTTCTACCACTTTCATAAGCATAGTGGAGAATAAAGCATTTTTTCCTGAGCAATCCCCCAGAGTCCTGCATAAAGTTCTCCCAGTTCAGGCCTGGGCCATGTGACCACACTCAGAATCAAGACGTGGGTCCACCCCATCTGGACCACGTGGCTCCCCAACTGTATGCTGAGCAGGCAAATAAAAAAAATTACCTACTGTATTCTGAGAAGTATAAAGGTAACTTCTACTCTGTTCTCCTAGGTGCTTTCAGGTCAAAATCCCTTCACACTACAATTTAAAATTCCTCGGCCATGGTGCTACCCTTCCAAGGATGATCAGGTGTGCTCAACCATTTCCGATAGCATCAAGGGCTAGAGAAAAACAAATGGGTCAGGCATCTAACCTTTAAAGAATAACCAAGCAAAGATATTCATATAAATTAAAGTTTATCTTTCTCGCTGTACCTCTGAATCCACCAAATTGTCTAGATGTGGAGAAAGCTGGCTGGAGGGTCATAGGAAACAGGTGACATCATCACTAGTAGAAAACCTTTAGGATAGTTCACACAAGAGACTTAACCTCCTTTTCCACTCTGTGCCAAGTGTACTCTGTGAAAAGCGGTCACTAGCCTTTCAAGCCAAAACTCCAGCCACACACTGGCCTAAACACTGAAGAAATAAGGCAAACTCTGGTGAAGGACACAGACAAGAACACCTATTCTTAACATACAGAGGGTCACAAGAGCCTAGAAGAGGATGGGGTCGTGTTTGTCTAGAGATGAGATCAGCAAACATTTTCTATAAAAGACTGGATATTAAATATTTTAGCCTTCGTGTGCCCTATGGTCTCTGTCACTACTCAACTCTGCTGTCGTAGTGCAAAAGCAGCCATAGACAATATGTAAACAAACGAGCATGGCTGTGTTTCAATAAAAGTTTGTCTACAAAAACAGGTGATGGATCAGCTTTGCTTGATAAGCCATTGTTTGCCAACCTCTAGCCTAAGGGTGAGTTTATTTTACATTTGTGTTGCATATATGAAGACATTTTTGGATTTTTGACCTATCATGACTCTTCATGTAAACTATTCTATAATTATGGGGAATAGACTGTTTTTGCATGTAAGTTCTATTATTTCCTGCAATATTTTCAAAAGAATCCCTCCCTCTGGCTGCCACAACTTCATTTATAACATGACTTTGCAATGTTGTGTTTACATGTTCTTGTCTATATTGTGTGCTCCTTGAGGGAAATCTGCATGCCTCACTCACATTGTCTTGCACAGTGTCTGACCACTGCTCAAAAAAATGTTTCATGAATGAATAAATGGATGGATAAATGACTGAATCCTAGTCAAGCCTCATGAGATCATGAGATGAGGTCAGCTGTTATGAACTTACAAAATTTTATTCAATGCTAAACTAAAAGTCATGGTCACTTTTAGGAAAACGTGCATTGTCCTAAAAAAACAAAGCCTGTAAATTGCCAAAACCATCCCATTTTACTAAGAGAAGGTGAAATATAAGAATGATATTTTTGTCTTTGGAGATAGAAGATATTTCGATATCACAAAACTCCCAAACAACTTTAAGCACCAACTGGAAAGTTAATTGGCTTAATTGAAAATTGAATGATCTCTTTACCTAGAGTACAGTGACCCTGCCCTTTATTTCTCCCCACTCCAATTCATCCTTCCTACGAAAGAATGTCTCTCCTCTGTTTAAAGAGTTCTACGGGCTTTAAGCAGACAAGAGACAGACAGGCATGCCACATAGGGTTATTTGCAATCCTGGCTCCAACCTACTCCTCCATTTTATCTCCTTGCATTCATATCCACAGAACAAGGACATTCATCGCCCATAATATTGAGCTTTTCACCATTTCCTTACTACAGCCTGAGGCTCCACATCCTGGTACATGAAATACTGCAGCAAAATCTGCTGTTCATTGACTCAATATCCCTTTCTTCCTTTTCTATGTTTATGGAACCCTGATTATGTTTTGGGTTAGAATGTGCCTAGCTAAGTCTACCCAGAACAAGGAAAAGGACAAGGAGTTAAACTCCTTGCTAATAAATAAATTTTGCTAATGAATAAATTTTGAATAATACATAAAAAGTAAAGGAACTATCTGTTTCTTACCCCTGACTCAGAAAACTGGTGTATTCCTCCTTTTAAATGCTATTCAGTTTGGACAGGGTTGGGGGTGGATAGTAATGTTCATGACTTTAGCTGAGAAAAGGAATATTTTCTAGACTTTGTGCTGCCTGGAGGAATCCATGACATTATTTAGAAGTATTTTTGCCCCATCAATTTCCCCTGCATTCCACTACAAATGGCATCACATTGAAGGGCTTAGATAAAATATTTCCTTTATCAAGAAAAGGTTGCTTGGCCAAGACACCCAGCAGGTAGAATCATTGCTATCTGATTCTTTCATGTCCCCTACAGTTCGATTACATCAAGTTACCCGTAGCTTCTAAAGTTACATTTTTGAAAAAAAGATTGACTTTAGCATTTTTATTGAGTGGTTTCATGAACAGTAAGCATGCCATAAGAGTGAGTTCTACATTTCAAAACTCTAAAATGGATGGAGCAAGAATTTGGAAAGCAAAAAAATCTAAAAGCAGTTTAGTCAATGAGGTAAAAGAATCTAGGCAGTTATTTCATGGAAGCTGTTTTTCCACCTGAAAAGCAGAACTTACCAAGCTCTCCAAAGCCAGGCTAAGCAATTTATCAGTATCATCACTTCATTTTAGAATAAGTGATAAATGATATAGTCATCCAAAGGTCTTGGGAAGAGTCAACTTTTTAAGGATGATAAATCTTCTGACACTAACGGTTCTGTTCAAACCCTCACTTCCAGGTCAAAAAGAAAACCACGGCCTTGATAAAGACCCCACTGGAAGACTTTTATAATAAATTAGCCAATGTATGGGGTATACTGCCTTCATTCCCAAATTCTTCTGTTTGGAAAAATAAATTCTGTAACACTTCACTCATATGAGAAAGGAAATGGATGTGACAATTATAAACTTTTGAGAAATAGAAGCTCTTAAGAGTAGCTTTGTAGATATCCATTGAAATCACACCCAATTTTTAGGTCACTTTTTTTTTTTTTCTGGCTCTGTCTCCTTTTCAAGTAAGAGTGATTGGATTGAAGATGTGGGTTTGCAGAGTTTGACTGAAGCAAACCTGTAGTTTCTTTAGTCATGTGCCTATCCTGATCAGCACTACCCCAAAGTCTCAAGCATATTAGCTTTGGCTTTGGACATGCCTGTAATCAGAAAATTCTATGGTACTATGGAGAGTTCCAAGTTCACCAGACATCTTGTTAAAATTTGATCTCTCCACATTGTGGTTTTTCATCACTAAACCACATTGTGTTTTTCATCGATAAAGAGGTCACTGCATTGTAATTAATTAACTATTCATATCCTACCTTTTAGATCATCCTGAGTGTAGTTACCAATATCAGCAATTCATATTTCAGGGCACATAGTTGCAGCTTATAAGAATATTAACTACATCTGAAGGGGAAAATATATTAGACCCATCAGGGGAGCAAAATGCTCTTGAATGAAAAATTATACTCCTAGTGTCTGTGAGATGTGGAACTCTAGATGTCATATATACTCTCTTTATTCAGTAGTGGCTGAACAGGTTACTAGTAGAACCTAAAAGATAAAGTGGGCAAATAATATATGCACCTCAAGAAAATCCTACACATTGAGTTTATTGGGTCATTACATTTGTCCCTAAGATAGGAGGCTTATAAAAACTGATTTTATGAGACTCATGGGCTATTTTGCCATTTCAATTACATTTAGTTTTATGGCTGTATTAATAATCAATGATGTTTATGGTTTGGGAAAGATTATAAATACTGCTTGAGTTGATATTTTCAAGAAGGCAACATATTTTAATTGCTATGTATAATTATTCTCATTTTCACAAATGAAACATATGATCCACAAAATAGTAGCCCCAAGTAAAAATGATATGCATAAAGAATCATTTTGCTCTTGAAAATGTGACCATCATGATAATATATTCAGAAGTTGGCATCCCATGAGGCATATCTTGGTCTCCACTCAAAGGAATTCATTTCCATACTGACGTTCAAAAATGATCTTATAAAAGAATGTCTCATCTACAAATAAGTCCTACAGAACACATAACATCAATATATTACTGTGGGACTTGAGTAAATTTTTTAAGGCATCGCTAACAATAAAACTTTCAGGGAGAAAGAAAAAATATCAGGGCCTATCATTAAGCCTTTATATTGGTTTGGAAATTTTTTTCATCCATCTGAATGAACCCCCTCTATGAACCAAGCACTATCAGATACTTTATCATAAACCTTTGCCTAGTAAGCTATCTCCATCTTTTGCCCATTCCCTAAGGATTTTTAAAAATTTTTTGTAGAAATGGGATCTCGCTAGGTCACTGAGGCTAGTCTCAAACTCCTGGCCTCAAGCGATCCTCTCGTCTTAGCCTCTCAAAGTGCTAGAATTGTAGGTATGAGCCAACGCGCCAGCTGGTTTCCCTAATATTTATATGCTAATCAACTCTTTCTGCCTCTTAGCTACCATTTCCTAAGCTTACTGAACTACATGCTTATTCCTTCTCTCCCACTATCTTCCACAAAACCACCTCTATCACTCAAAGGTCTATTTCAGAAATTAGCTCCTCTGAAGCTTTCCAGCTTAACCCCACTTAACAGCGAACAATCCTACTTTCGGTTTCTCTGAGCACTTCTTTTAATTTGCAAAATACTATTTTGTGCTGGGTAAAATATTCCCTCCTCACAGAGGCCTTCCCTAATACAAATCTAAGTGATTTTCTCTACCATTATATTCTGGTCATTTCTTTCATTGGATGTATCATAATTCATAATTGTATTTTCATGTTTAGTTATTTTATGTCTAACACTTAGCACAGTGCCTAGTGTATAGTAAACACATGAATAAATAAATGAATCCATGGTCTTAAAACTATTACCTTTGTATTTTATTGGACCCAAATTCAGTGGCTAATGTGTTTTCCTGAATATTCTGTAACCCCCCTCCCATTACTAGGGATAAGAAGGCATTCAACAAATGATTAAGAAAACACCTATATTCAAAATGTAACAGTATTAATTGATACATGCCTACTAGGTACCAAGCAGAAAACTAGATGCTTTGAAAACATTGTATCTGAGATTCTCAAACTGGTATCTTAGGACCTCCTTGGATATATTATAAAGGGTCTGCAAAGTCTGGAAAATTTTAGTTTTGTGTTTTATTTAAAATAATCATCTATAAAGTTTTAGTATGCCACATTTTAGATCATCAGAGTGTCCTCTTTAAACCAGAAACTATCTCTTATTTTCAGATCTTTTGTTTTTTTACAATCACTTTGGCCTCCAAGCAATTTCCCAGAGTGACAGTGTTTAGCTCACAGTGTGTTGATAAGTACATCTGGCTTCCTCTAGGTTGGCATGCCCTTAATGTTCCAATGACGGCAATCAGCCCACATCTGGCTTTTGAAGTCATCCTTAATTCTTGTACTAAGGAAAAAGGCAAAACTTTATATTGTGGTAATAATTCGTGCTTGAAAGACATGTTCATAGAATTAGACATTCGTTTCTAGAGTGCTTGTTTTTAGAAAGTAAGACTTTATTTAATGTAATAAAATTTTCACAGTGTAATGGAATAAAGTATGATTTTAATAGTCAAGAATTAATATGAAAACAGAGAAGGATTCATTGGACTTTCTCAATAAAGAATAAACAGCCTCACAGGGCACTGTAAAAACAAAAAAAAAATTT
>NW_016814397.1:41118-46519 GCF_001698545.2 Rhinopithecus bieti | reverse complement strand
ACTTATTTTTAAATTTCTTGGCTTCTCCTATTCACTAATATCTCAAAACTGGTGGAGTTCTCACTTTACCACCTCAGAAGACATTTCTTCCTTCTATTCATGAGTTCATCTCCAAAATCTTTCACAATCAACTCTTTTCCCATTTCCTCTGCACTTAGCCCTTTCTCCTAAAGTTCTTCAGCTAGTTTCATCCCTCACCACCACTATTCTAGACTCCTGAAGTGAATGCTGAACACATAGTCTCTCCCACTCTGAGAACATTTTTCTCCATGATTCATTCTGATAAGGGTTGGGAGACAAGGTACGCACATTGGAGAATCAGAATTGTTTTAAAAGGGCAGAGACCAAGTTCACACTTTATTAAGCAGGGGAAGAAAAAGGCTGAGACTTATGAATCCTATCACCTAGATAACATTATAATCTTAAAAAATAGTGTTAGAAAATGCTCATGGGAATTTTCTTTTAAAATAAGTCCATATGATCTCCTCCAAGATATACAGTTAACATTTATAAGTTCCAAGGTGCTAAACAATATTAACAGTATGCTAACACTTGTACTTCTAAAAAGGAATATATATCAATATATATTTTCATTTCGATAACATAGCTTTGCATAGATACCAAACAATGGTAACAATTGTGGCCTCTGAGGAGGAGAACTGGGCAAATGAATGTCAGAAATAGGAAGGAGACTTACTTTTCACCATATGCCCTTTAATATTTTCATATATTTTATGACTTATATATATTGTCTCTCCCAAAATAAAATTGCTTTAATTTTTTAAGAGAGTGTTATCCACACATTATTACTCAAGTTCTAGTAAGATTGTGTTCTGTTGGATAATATTCATACCAACTAGACAAGATCAATATGATCATCCCCGATCTACTGACAGAGAAATTAAGGCTTATAGAGTTTAAGTGACTTGGCTAATTTACACAGCTAACAAGTGACAGGACAGGAATTCAAACTTGGAACCAAAGGACTCCAAAGTCTGTTACACCTCACCACACTACATTACTTCAACACAAACTAAAATAGGCAAATGACCATAGCAATGGAAACTGAACAGTTTTATCTGCCTGATGTAATAGCAATGCTTTTAAAGTAATAAAACATTCTAAACTCACCTCAAGAAATGGAGAAAATACATTCTAAAAAAGTGTGGTAGATTTACAATAGCATCAAAAGCTTGAAGTACCTAGGAATAAATGTAATAAAAGGTATAAAGCACCTATAGCATGAAAATGATAAAACGTTACTGAGAAAAATTAAGGAACACCTGAATAAATGGAAAGCTACACCACATGCATTGATTGAAAAACTCAGTATTGTTGTCAGTCCTTTCTGAATTGACCTACAGATTCAAAGAAATCATAACTTAAAACCCAGTCCATTTTTTATAGAAATTGAAAGCTAATTTTAAACTTTATACAGAAATACAAAGAACCAAAATTCCTGAAAAAGAAAAACCAAGCTAGAGAACTTATATTCCTGACTCCAAGACTTACTATAAAGTTATAGCAATCAACACAATGTGGTATTGGCATATGATCTACAGATATATCACCAAAATAGCACAGACAGAAGAAAGAGTCACACACCATGATCAAATAATTTTTGACAAAGTTTCCAGAACAACTGAGTGAAGAAAGTACTTTCAACAAATGGCACTGGAACAAGTGGGTGTCTGTTATGATCTTAATGTTTGTGTCCTCTCAAAATTCATATGCTAAAATCCCAACCCCCAAGATAATGTTATTAAAAGATAGATCTTTTGGGAGGTGATTAGGTTGTGAAGGTGGAATTCTCATAAATGGGATTAGCGCCTTCATAAAAGACCCTAGAGACATACCTCACCCTTTTAGCCATGTGATGTTACAGCAAGAAGGAGCCTTCTAAGAGGAAGCAGATCCCTCACCAGACATTTAGTCTGCTGGTGCCTTGATCTTGGACTTCACTGTCTCTAAAACTATGGGAAATAAATCTCTGTTGTTTATATGCCACTCAGTCTATGCTATTTTGTTCTAGCAGCCTGAATGGACTGAGACAATAACCATATAAAAAATGATGAACTTTGTGCACCATACAGAAACTATCTCAAGATGGATTGGACACCTGTAACTAAAAGCTAAACAATAAAGCTACTAGAAAAAAGGGCAAAGATTATTTAAACTGAGTGCAAAAAGCCCTACCCTTATAAGAAAAAAAATAATAAATGGAAACTTCACACAAATTTGAAACATCTACTCATCAAAAGATACCATTAAGAAAATGAAAATGTAAGGCAGTCTTAGAGAAAAAAATAACAATACATATATCCAACTTGTATCCAGAATGTGTAAAGAACTCCTGCAAATCAGTTAGAAGAAAAACAAACAATTCAATAAAAAATGAACAAAAGATTCCAACAGACATGTCAAAAAAGAATTCATATGAACAGCCAATAAATGCATGAAAAGATGCTCAAACATTGTTAGTCATCACATCAATGCAAATGAAAACCAGTGAGACACACGACAGAGTCACTACATATTCACTAAATTTTCAGTTTAATTTTTTAGCATAAAATTTAAATTTTAAATTCAAAAACTAACAATACCAAACAAACATTGGCAAGGATTCAGAACAATGGGAACTCTCATACATTACTGATGGGAAAGTAATATGATAGATCCATATGGCAGTTTCTTAATAAAATTGAACATAAAACTGCAGTGTGATCCAGCAATTCCCAGGCACTGAACAAACAAAACATATGTCCTCAAAACACTCAATTAAGAGTGTTTATTGCAGCTTTATTCATAATAGCCAAAAACCACAAACACACCAGTTACCCATCAATAGGAGAATGGAAAACAAATTGTGGTATATCTATATCTATACTATGAAATGCTACTCAGCAAAAAAGATGAACTATTAATGCATGCAACAACATGGGTGAATCTTACTATACTGAGTGAAAGAAATCAGACGCCAAAGAGTATATGCCCAATGATTCCATGAATATAAAGTTCTAGAACAGACAAAATTAATCTATGGCAATAGAAATCAGAATAGTGTTTGCCTGGCAGAGAGGAGAATTAATTTAGAAGGGTTACAAAGAAACTTTCTGGAGTGATGGAAGATTCTATATCTTAACTGGAGTGTTGGTTATGTGGGTGTACTTATTGTCAAAACTTATCAAACTGTACACATAAGACTAGAACATTTTACTGCATATAATTATAGTTCACTAAAAAGAAAAAAGAAAACAGAGGTGTGGTAGGAACAGCTGGTATAACTTTTTTTATGACATTGTTCCTTGTGTTTTTATTTTTGTTCAACTGTGGTAGTCCTGTGAAATGCTACTTTTAGAACGTCAGTCACAGAGGTAGGAGCTACATCTGTTTAACTTGTTTCCATAATACCAATTCCATTGCCAATTACTGAAGAGGTTGTATGGTGAGGGGGAGGAAGATAGCTAATGATTAAAGAACAAAACTTGCCTTTAGTGTAGAAAAGAAATTAGCAGAAATTGAAATGATAAATATCTTAGAGCATTTCAATTCAAGGTATATCACTTACGAAGCAAACTGCAAAATCCAAATATGCAAAACATCACTTAAATAGTTTCTAATTGTGCGAGTAAGCTTGCATTCCATTTCTTCTCTACTTCTGTTGAGTTCAAACGGTACCATCTGTTATTTGAGTTTAAAACAGATGTCTTTACCACCACAAGTGTCTTATGTTCTCTATCAGAAAAGGGGGAGGGAGTGTGGCAGGTAATACACTGATTATATTTTGATGTTGTTTGAAGTGATAAAACATAAAAGGCTATGGCCACTTCTTCCTAAAAACGTGGCATAATTAAATGAAAATGAGCAGTTAAAGCTCCTGACCAACTTGTCTGGTAGTTCATGACCAACGAAGCTTAAAAATACAAAACGTTTTGACTGGGTGGGCTACGATTGCTTAAAAAGTGAGAGTGAAAATATCTGTAGTACTATTAGATATCCATGGTAGGAATTCTATCTTGAGATAAGAAGAAGGTCAACACTTATGCAATAAGCCCCAAAGGCAATAGAAAACAGCCAAGCAATGCAGATTCATGACCCATGGGTAAAAATGAGTATCTATAACTGACAAAAACATCATGGGTAAAATTGAGTATCTGTAACAGACAAAAACATCAGAGTACAGTACCTGAATCCTCAATCCCAGGGGTGTCAATAGAGAAGAGATGTGAGAGGAGTGTCCAAACTTACAGGTGTTTGTGGAATCTCCCCCTAAATACTATAGAGGGATACATCAGAAACAGAGAAAATGGGATTAATGGGAATATCGATGACAGAAGTTCTAGTTATTTTCTCAAATTTCCACTGAGAGATAAGCTATAGTAACTCAGGCAAGTGAGAACTGTTCCTTAAATGATGTGTACAGAAAAGGTAGTAGAAAAACAGCAAAAGAAAACATGTATCAGTCCATTATACTAAAAAAGAAAATGGAATCATCCTGTCGAGGAAGAGTACCAGATAAATGTAAATTACTGTTATTATTTTCAGTAATTCTGTCAAACTCATCTTAAAAGATCCTTTCTGCTATACAGGCACTTTGGTATATTTACATTTTCTAGTTGTGGTAAACAAGTGGTAACATGTCGTTATGATAGATTATCAGTAAAACGGAGTGAAAAGCAGCACTTTGCAAATTATTTTCAGATCTGCCTTTAGAAAGTTTGCCCACAGATAGAAAAGGATTACAGTGAATCTCAATTCAAATAGCTGATGTAAAATTTTATAGCTAAGGCAGTGTGTAACAAGACCAATAAGCAGTCTTATTTATTTTGAACAGTAATTATACACTAAGGAGTATATTTTTAAATTAATCAGCAGAAAACAAATAGTAAGCATAAAGGTGTTTATGCAGCAATAATCAAAGCAGAAGAAAACTGAAAATAACATATGCCTAACAGAGGAATAGTTGAAAAAAATCACAATACTTCAATTTAAATACCGTTCGGCCATTACAAACTATCATATTAAAGAAATATATAATACAAGAGATTTTAAATACCATGAAAATGCACAGTTAAGATATATATATCTATATATGTGATGCAAATGCATAATGTGTATATATAGAAAGCCATAGGGAAGTACTCAAAACTGACATAATCAGGTTTTCTCTTTTAAAAAATTTAATGTTATTTTATATCACTTTGTAATAAATGTTTATAAATTGTTATTTAAAGCACAATTATGACATATTTTATTTAAAATGTTGACTGTAATAAACACAGTGCTAAATTCCTTACACAGATAATTTACCTTCTAATTTAGTCAAACCTCCCAGGATATCCAATAATAATTTAAGGCATATCCTGCTACATCTCTCACCATGCTGGCATACGAACACATG
>NW_016814397.1:35748-38326 GCF_001698545.2 Rhinopithecus bieti | reverse complement strand
AGATAGAACAGAAAACAAAGTAGGAAGTGTATACTAATATGCTATATGCAAAGGGGTCAAAGTACTTTTCATATGTGTAAAGGGATTATACTGCTTTTTATTTTTCAGATTTTTACAATAATCATAATTAGGAAGAAAGGAAAACTTTAAAGGATGTACTGTCTTTTACAGTCATACTTATAGGATGATTCAAGCTGTTTGGACTTTCACTTAATCTTTTTTTTTCTCATTTACAATATGTATTAGTTTCTTAGGGCTGCCATAACAAAGTACTGCAAACTAGATTGCTTAAAACAACAGAAATGTATTATCTCAGTTCCTGAGACTGGAAGTCTGAAATCAAGACATCAGCAGAGCCACGCTCCCTCGGAAGGCTCTAGGAAAGGGTCCCGCCTCACCTCTTCCAGCTTTTGAGGGTTGCCAGCAACCCTTGGTGTTCGTTGGTTTATAGATGTGCCATTCTAATCTCTGCCTGTGTCTTCACATGGCTCTCTCCTGTGTCTGTGTCCAAATTTCCTTCATCTTATAAGGACACCAGTTACTGGAGTAGGGCCCACCCTAATCCAATATGACTTCTTCCTAACTTAATTACACCTGCAAAGACCCTGTTTCCGAATAAGGTCACATTCACAGGTTCTGAAGGTTAGGCTCCAACGTATCTTTAGAGAGGACACAATTCAACTCATAACATCCCACCCTCTTGCCCACAAAAATTCATGCCCTTTCCACATGTAAAATATGTTGAACCCATTCCAACATCCCATCTCTGGGATTTGGGGATCTCTCTCTCTCCTAAATTCTTGTGATTGAATCTGTAAACTAAATGCAAGCATGACTATGTCCAACTACTGGACAATCAATGCCAATATAATCAGATCTTTATAAGACTAAAATTAAAGCAGAATGGTCAGCCCAGACCTTTGCTCCCGGAAGAAAATCACTATTTCTGTTGGTGATATAAAGCCAAGGGTGAAGTCCTCACTTGGCTGAAGCCTTCATCTCTCTCAAAGAACTGTGGAAAAAAAGTTATCAAGGGCTTCCTGGGCCAGCACCAATAATGTAGATTTGCTGTCTGGGCCACTAAGCATTACTTTGACTATTTGGCCACCAAGTAGTGCTCCCTGATTTTAAAATCATACTGCTTAGCCAAATGTTTCCGTGTCTGCAGAAAAATTACTATCACCCCTTCAGGAAGGGAGTTATAATTCACAGTTCATCCCTGACAGCAGCATGAGCTAATTAGCCAGCTCAGAAACAAAATAGAGTAGTTTTTATTTTATTTTAAACCTATTTAATAAATATGATATCCATAGCTGCTGAGGCAATAGCCACAACTAGGATATGAACATAAGTTAGCAGAGTAGTTTGTCTAACCCACAGGTAAGCAAGTTTTCAGACTGATACGTTTTTAAAACAGAAACCAAAGTTGTCAGGGCAAAATTACATGCAAAATGCTGAGGTATTGGTACAGAGCCAGGAAAGTCAAGTTTTTGAAAATTAAGTCAACAGATTACAAGGTTGGATGCAAGTTACAGGTTTCAAGGTTGATGGAAATATGTTGCCGTGTAGCAGAAATTAGAGTAAACTCCAAGTCAGGAAGCACTAAAACCCACCCAACTGCACAAATTCTATGTACCCTTGTGTGAGCAAGGCAAATGCTCCAGGAAGAACTAGCTTCATAATTTGTGGGGCCCACTGCAAAATCAAAATGCAGGGCCCTGTGCTCATAAATAATTAAGAATTTCAAAAGGTTGAAAAAGAACATTAAACCAAACACAGGGCTTTTCTAAGCACAAGACCTTGCGTGAGTGCACAGGTTGCACGTCTCCAGGTTTCAGTTTTTTAATCAGTGAAATGGGAAAAATCAAGATTATATGTGCCTTGCCTCCTTCGTGGAGTCATTGGGGTGACAGAGAAAGTATTTGTAACAATGTTTTGTAAGTTTTAAAGTTCTTTATTCAGGCCAGACACGATGCATAGATAGCACGAAAACATAAGTAGGGGTGTCCCTTGGAAACCCCCTGCCCACTAACAGGAATTTAGCAATTTAATAAAGAATAGCCAAATACTTCACCTACATTTGGTGCTTTATAACTCACAAAATTGAGATTGAGTCCACTCTAAGAAGTTTTCAATGAATCAAAAGAAACCAGCTCACTAAATTGTAATGTGATTCCTTCGATTGGATGCTGGAACAGAAAAGGATATCAGTGGGGAAACTGGTGGAAACCCATAAAACTCTACATTACTGTTAGTTAACAGTAACATGGTGCTGTTAATTTTTTAGTCTTGACAAGGCACTACAGCCATGTAAGATTTTAACATTAGAGAAACCTGGGTGAAGGTTGTGCAGGAATTCTCTGTACTATCTTTGCAACTTTCCTGTAAATATAAAATTATTCCAAAATAAAAGTTTGCTAAAAAAAAAAAAACTAGTCCAGTTTCTGTGTAACTGGGAGGAAATGATGATTCTTATTTACTTGATGGCAAAATAATAAGATTAGCTGCTTTATTAGAATATAAAACCTTGGCCGGGCACGGTGGCTCAAGCCTGTAATCCCAGCACTTTGGGAGGCCG
>NW_016814397.1:3805-35234 GCF_001698545.2 Rhinopithecus bieti | reverse complement strand
TTTTTTTTTTTTTTTTTTTTTTCAATTTAATGGATTTTGTTGTCCTTGTCATATTTGAAAATGTATTGTTACCATTCAGCACTTTGAGACTACTGGCAACAAGGGTTTGCCAAATGAAGTTGTAGCTGTTTTGGAGGTATTCAATCTTTGGGATTTTATACTGGCTTTTAGAAATCTAGCTATTGACTACTTAGATAAAATAGTCAACTCATTTATAAAACAAAATTTTCACAGCATGAGGATGGCTATTGAGGCTTGAGAACATTTCTTAAGGTTTCACAAAATCCCTAGTAACATCAGAATATTCTTCAATGTTCTAATTATTATCTTTGGTTTGTGTGATATAAATTCTATAGATAATAATACCAGTCTTGGTAAGTAAGTATTGATAGTTACAAGTGTTACCATAATTTTTCCATTTTTCCTTAAGGGTCATTTTAACCACTTTGCAGGCAGTTAACTTTAGGTAAAATGGCATTTTGGTAAATAGAAAGCTTTTTGGGGTATTTAAGAGAATATTAAGGTAAAAAAGATAGAATATGAAACTATATATTGTACTTATATCCTCCCTTGTATGACTGCATAGTGGTGATACGGCTGTCATGACTGCCAGGGTCCTTAGTCTTGCCCGGAATTGGATAAAACAACACAGACGAATGTGGAGTGGTTTTAAGGAGGGAGAGTTTAATAGGTAAGAAAGAAGAAAGAAGCTCCCCCATACAGAGACAGAGGAGGGGTCTCTAAAGCCAAGAGAGGAAATCCTGCGTGCCACGGAAATCAGCCGGTTATGAGAAGGCGGTGTCTGATTTGCATAGGGCTCAGGGGATTGGTTTGACCAGGCATGTCACTCATGTAGCCTGTGAAAAAACTGGCCCTCCCACCCTAGCCTTTTAATATGAAAATACAGGAAGCCATGATGTTCTACACACGTGGGGATATATGGGGGAGGCCGTGTTTCCAGGAATATGGGCAAGGAAGCAGACAACTGGAATCTCTATGTTTGGGTAGACCCAGTTTTCTAATGGCCTGTATTTGCATATCAAAGCTTGCTGGCCCAACTCTAAGAGTTAGGTCTTTCTGCTACACAAGAAACGTTTCTGGAGCTGCTTTAAAAGAAACAAAAATTTCCCAAGGACCCCTTTTCCTCTCTATCTTCCCCAAATAATTTCTTAATAACTTCGTAAACTGTGGCAAGGAAATAACGTTTGAATTCAGGAAGTTGTCGGTAGGAATTCTTGGCTTTATAACTTTTAATAATAAAATTATTTGAATTTTAACTGAATTTACTATATGACTTTACTTTTTAAAGTCTTTTCCTTCCTAATAAAATTGGAATAATTGTGCATTTTTCCATGTTCTTGAGGTTGTGAAAGACAAAACGGTAGCATAATTGGCTCAATACCTAGATTGGAATAAGTGCTCAAAA
The DNA here is from genome assembly GCF_001698545.2 of Rhinopithecus bieti. Taxonomy (NCBI): domain Eukaryota; kingdom Metazoa; phylum Chordata; class Mammalia; order Primates; family Cercopithecidae; genus Rhinopithecus; species Rhinopithecus bieti. Next base: position 33,808 of record NW_016814397.1, on the reverse strand, counting down.
ATATGATGCCCATCTGAGCCATATTAAGTTATGAAAGTGGGTGGAGGTAGGATGTAGGGAAGGCCTTAAGGCCCCTTGTAGCACCTGTAAAGCTTTCCATGTTCCTAAATTGAATACCGTTTACATTAATGTTATCCTGAGTAATAATTTTTCAGAAATGTTACAGGATGGCAACAGTATTTATGGTTGTCATAATTTTTACATTATGGATTGTATTCTACATCTCAGCCCTATATTACATTAGAACCTCTTCCCGCCAAAAATCCAGGGAGTGCATTTAGCTATAAAGTAGTAAATTTGGTACTTGAAGACCAGTTGATTAAAAATTTGAACATCCTAAATAATATTCAGGTTTAGCAAATGGTCCTAATAAAAGGGGGTGAGCTGAATAGAGTTGTCCGGGCTGAAGCTAGATATTTATCCCAGTTATTGTTATTATTATTATTATTTATGAATGGGGTGGTTTTGTTGTGAGAATGAGTGAGGGCCTGAAGAGAGAGATATTGCCTCATCGCAAGTCTTGTGGTAGACACAGTTGCTTCCGCAGTTCCCACTTCCCCTTCAGCTTGCTAATAGAATCTCGATTTGAATTTCAATTAGAATGGAGCACGCACTGGATGATGTTTGAATTGCTTAGTTTCCCAGCAGATGCATCTAGAGAAGGGCATGTGCCTCTGTTGTGATCAGTGAGTCTTAATCTAGTATCTGCAGAGAAGTCATTAGGAAGGCTTCTGCATTTCTGATAGAAGGGTTAAAGATGGCTTTTTCCCTTGTTCTCCTGCCTTGAACAATTATGTGATTTTTTGGAGCTGTAATAGTTGTTTGCAGCTTTCCTTCACAAACATAAAACTGCAAGCCAGCCTGTGGACAGTAGCAGGGCACAGAGAAATACTTTGAGACACACATGGCATCACACAGCTGCTGAAGTAACATTAACAACTGCCTACCCATCGGCTAATGGCATGTGAGGATGAGAAAATCCATTCTTTTAAAGCCCTTGTTGTTGAGTTTTCTGTTGTACATATACATAAAGATAATCTTAACTGACATAGATTCTGTAAGGTCTTTCTCATTTTTAAATCAAAATGAAATAAAAATCATAATGATATTTTATAATTGCACAATATTTTTTTAAATTTTTTTTGAAATGGAGTCTTGCTCTGTTGCCCAAGCTGGAGTGCAGTGGCATGATCTCGCTACACTGCAACCTCTGCCTCCCAGTTTCAAGGGATTCTCCTGCCTCAGACTACCAAGTAGCTGGGATTACAGGCACCTACCACCATGCCTGTCTAATTTTTGTATTTTTAGTAGAGATGGGGTTTTGCCATGTCGGCCAGGCTGACCTTGAACTCCTGACCTCAAGTGATCTGCCTACCTCGGCCTCCCAAAGTGCTGGGATTACAGACATGAGCCACTGCACCTGGCCTACACAAAAATTTATGAGGCACATTTATACAAAAGAACTCATTCGATTCCCACAACCAATCTGGGGGATAAGCTATTCTGTCAATTTTTTAAAACAGTGAACATGAAATGCGTGATATTTGGAAAATTGTTGGAAAGATTCAACAATAGCTGGAATAGTTTGGAAATATCCAAAACTAATAATGGCAGAGTTGGGCTGCAACCTGGATTTTCTAATGCCAGGACCAGTGCTCTTTCTCTAATGCTCTATTGATTGCCATGATGTATTATTAGCATTATTGGGATGTGATGGTAATAAAGAAAACAATCTTAAGTCAAGTTCTCTCTGTTTTCTATTCATTCATTTATACGTTTATTTATATATGTGGAGAAAGAAAGACTCCATCTTACTGAATACCTTCCTTTTTAATATATTAAAAGAAATGTAATTCAAATTTTTTTTTAGCTTAAAAGCAACACTTTCAGGAATATGTCTGTCTTCTACATTGGAAAGTCAAGGGAACATAAATAGAAAATGAAGTGTAACCGAGCAATCAAAACAATTGGAGAGGAACCTCATGATGTATTTGAGACTATCATGATGGAGAGGCCATGTGAAAGACAATAGCCAACAGTCCCAACTAGGTTTAATCTTCTTGCCATCCCTCCAGACATCCTTTTTGAAACCTCTTGCCTGGTCTGTCTGCTGGCTGAGTACCACTGAGTGACCTCACTTGATGTTACAAGGAGCAAAGAAATTGTGTTGCTCTGCCAAGTTCTTCCCAGACCTTCAGTAAACAGAATTCATGAGGATAACAAAATGGTTGTTGTTTTTTTGCATAACGTTTTACTCAGCAGTAAGAATTGTAATAGGTGGGTTTATCTTAGGAAGGAAAGGTTGGGTTAATCATAGCAGACTAAATAAGAAAATCCAGATGGGCCGGGCACGGTGGCTCAAGCCTGTAATCCCAGCACTTTGGGAGGCCGAGACGGGCGGATCACGAGGACAGGAGATCGAGACCATCCTGGCTAACACGGTGAAACCCCGTCTCTACTAAAACTACAAAAAACTAGCCGGGCGAGGTGGCGGCACCTGTAGTCCCAGCTACCCGGGAGGCTGAGGCAGGAGAATGGCGTGAACCCGGGAGGCGGAGCTTGCAGTGAACTGAGATCCGGCCACAGCACTCCAGCCTGGGTGACAGAGCGAGACTCCGTCTTAAAAAAAATAAAAAATAAAAAATAAAAACCTGTCCTAAATTATCTTAGATAGTTGTTTAAATTACATGTACCTAGATACAGACATTTGATTGATTGATTGATTGATTGATTGATTGATTGATTTGGGGGGGAATGGGGGAAGAGGAAGGGACAAGGGAGAAAACATAAATGGATAATGGATAAACAGATGAATAGAAATGGCTTCAAGTTTTACTGTGCAGGTGTATACTACACATTTGAAATATTTCTAATTTACCCAAAGATTCTACTTTAATTCCACAATCTTCTTCCTTTAACAGGCATCACTTTATATTTTCTGTTAATGTTTTTCTAATTGCAAGATTAATTCCTGCTTATTCCAAAAAATACAGAAACATACAATCCCCCCAAAATTATCTATAGTCCTATCCCTGAGAAGTCGACCCAGTCAACATTGTAACTCATTTTCTATTACACCCTGTATGTGTGCATGCATGTGTACATCAAGCATACTATAGAATAATGGAAGCCATTATGTATAACCGGGCATTTACAAAATTACGTTTTATGGAACATTGGGTTCTGGGGACAAAAAATTGAGGACATAGTGTACTATATTCTCCCTCTTGGAGATTCACTCTGCAAAATAGCATAGTAAAAGCTATGCTGCATAACTTTTAAACTCAGATTTTGTGAATGTATGAAATTCTATTATTATCCAACATAATAATCCTCGGGAAACTCTAGTATATATGGTTCTGTTCCAGATTTTTTCCACTTGACATGATGTTATGAGTATTTTCCCATGTTACTATAAATTAATCACAAATATCATTCTCATGGCTACAAATATTACATCATATAAGCATACCATTATCTATTATACCAGCAGTTGGTAAAACATTTCTGAAAAGGACCAGGTAGCAAATATATGAGGCCTGATGGGCCCTATGATCTCTGTCCTACAACTCAAGTCTGTCGTTCAAGTGTGAAAGTAGCCATAGACGCCAGGCGCGGTGGCTCACGCCTGTAATCCCAGCACTTTGGGAGGCCGAGGCAGGCGGATCACGAGGTCAGGAGATCAAGACCGTCCTGTCTAACACGGTGAAACCCCTTCTCTACTAAAAATACAAAAAACTAGCCGGGCGTGGTGGTGGGCGCCTGTAGTCCCAGCCACTCAGGAGGCTGAGGCAGGAGAATGGCGGGAACCCGAAAGGCGGAGCTTGCAGTGAGCCGAGATGGCGCCACTGCACTCCAGCCTGGGAAACAGAGCAACACTCTGTCTCAAAAATAAAGGAAGTAGCCATAGACACTATGTAAACAAATGGATGTGGTTATGTTCCAATGAAACTTTCATGTAATTTTCATGTGTCATAAAATATTATTTTTTTGAATTTTTTCAATCATTTAAAGGTGTAAAAAATCATTCTTAGCCCACAGACTGCACAAAAACAAGTGGCGGAGCCTATTTGTCTTGCAGGCCGTAGTTTGCCAACCTGTGTTCTGTTTTGTTCCCCAATTTTAAAATTATTATATTGGGCATTTTGAAAATAAATCTGTGTCTGAATTTCCAATCAGTTCCTTCAAATAGATTCCTAATAAATTTTTAGAAGTGAACTAGGCCAGGGAATATATGAGGAACTGGATGCATGTGGCTAAACTGATTTATTGAAATGATGTACAGTGCTCAACAGCACTGTCCAAAAGTGTCTGTCTCACTGTAATCATGCCAGTTCTATTACCATATTTTAACTTTTGATAATTTGATAAATGAAAATATCACGTTACCATTCATTTCTCTGATTGCTAGTGACATTGATCAACTTTTCACATTTATTGACCACGTTCACTTCCTCGTTTGTGACTTACCTGTCATGTTCCATTTTCCCATGTGTTACTAAAATATTGTTTGTTTCTTTGTTAAAGTTTACATGAGTTTTTTTTTATATATATACTGGGCCTATTATTCCTTCTTATCTTTTTCAAATGTTTTTTTTTTTTTTTTTTTTTTTTTTGAGACAGGGTCTTACTCTGTTGCCCAGGCTGGAGTGCAGTGGCAGCCTCAACCACACAGGCTTAAGTGATCCTCCCACCTCAGACTCCTGAGTAGATAGGGCCACAGGCATGCGCCACCATGCCTGGCTAAGCATTTAAGTATTTGTAGAGATGGGGTCTTGCTATGTTGCCCAGGCTGGTCTGGAACTCCTAAGTTCAAGCAATCCTCCTGCCTCGGCCTCCCAAAGTGCTGGGATTACACGCATGAGCACCCAGCCAGCAAATACTTCCTTAATCTGTCGACCTTTTGATTTTGATATTTTCTGTTGTAGTGATAATTTTGAACTTCATACATCGATTATAGATTGACTATAGACATGAACTATAGATTGATGGACATTTATAAATCTATCAGTTATTTCCATCTTGGCTTCTTCCTCTTTTTGTAGATGGAAAATAATTTTTTTTCAAAGATTATTTGAATAGTTAACCAAATTTTATCAATTCTATTATACTTCTGTATCTTACATTTAATTCTTCCTATCATCTGGCATTCATTTGATGTTTGGTGTGCGGTGAGGTCCTAAACTGGTTTTCTCCGAATTGCTTTTTTAAATTTTTTGCCAAATTCAATTTTCCCACCATTTATTATATAATCTACCCCTTCCCAAATGACCATTATTTTCTCTTATGTAAATATGGGGTCTAAATGTAGGTAAAATGAGATCTAAGATGGGGTTACGTACAAGAGGCATATTTAAGCCATCCCATTTATCTATCTCCCCTTCCTTACCATAGCTCAACACTATTTCAGCTATTGTCACTTAAGTATACATTTGAACATCTGTGTTAAAATGTGTGCTAAAAGACCACTCCACTAATTACTCCAAGTTCTTACGTCTCAGAAGAAATTAAGGGCATCTTGGGGGTATTTGTGTTAGGAAAGACATTCCCAGCATATTAATGAATAATATGTGACAGAAACCATACACAGATAATTGGCATCAAGTTTACTAAAAGAAACAGATGTGAACTAAAAAAAAAAAAAAAAAGCTGAGAGTAAGCGTAAGGGACACACACCATCTTGGGAAAATTATTTACCTATAGATAAAAGTCAATTTTAATTCCTCCAGTTAAATCTGCTACCAAAAAAAAAAAAAGTGGCTAAAACTCCATGAATCATCAGTCCCATGTTAGCTATAACTTTACCCTTGTTCTTGGCCAAATGCATTAGCAGAGTCTTAACAGAAAATGTGCTCTGTGTGAACAGTATCTGTTTCTTCCCTGCTCACTTTCCTTGGGTAGGTTATAAATACAGAAATCCTCAAAAGTGTGTCAGCAGGAAAGGAAACAGCAGCAACCCTATCCTGATCAAACCTCAGATTAACTGTCTAGACCTGAATTGACAAACTATGACCCCCAAGCCAAATATGGCCCACAGTCTATTTTTGCAAATAAAGTTTTATTGCAGCACAGCCATGCTCTTTCATTTACTTATTGTCTGTAATGGTTTTCAAAATGCAATGGCAGAGTTGAAAAATTGCAACAGAGACCTTATGGCCCACAAAGCTGAAAAGATTTGCTATCTGACCCTTTACAGAAAGTTTGCTGATTGTGTCATGGAACATCTCCTTCCCTACTTCCCACTAGTGCAGGCCCTCACAAATATGCTTCACTGATTATAAAGACAGATTCTTATTTCTCTTTTACTTTCACCTCAGAAGTTCCTGTCTGCTTTTAATTAGAATCAAATCCAGACCTCAGTCACTCACACAGAAGACCAAAGGGTAATGCAGTCACAACTTTTAATTTCCCTCCACTATGCTGCAATCAGCTCATAAATTAAAACAGATTGTCAACGTCTGAAAAACGCTCAAGCTGTGGCCCAGAGAAATAAAGGTAAAAGAGCTAAGAAAAGGGCAAGGTGCCCCTTTTGTTGTGCTATTTCTGATGCATAGCAGAAGCCTAGACTAAGGTGAGAATAGCAATGTGGAAATGTCCACGTTTCTGGATCTCTAAAATAGATGCATTATTTTTAAGCACATTTCTTCTGCTAGTCTGAAACCTGTCCAGTGTAAGAGCCAAGACATGTATAGGCCTTTGATATCAGCAAGGTAATTGCTGGCTCTGGCCCAAGAAGCTCAGTCCCTGAGCCATAAATTGAGTGACACTTTTTACCAGTAATCTCGTTTTCACAGCAGCAAATTAGAATAGCAACAGACCAAATGATAACGATGTTCTCAGTCTTATACTGCATTTCAGACTTCAGTTTCTCAGCATGTAAATTATTTTTTTCAAATCCTTTCCTAAGAGGTCGTGTACACACATTTGGTGAAAAAATTATAAGAAGCCTCCTTATCTACTTTGAAAAAAAGATGTTTCATATAGTTTCCAAATAAATAAATTTGAAGTTCAGAATTCTTTTAGTCATAATCACCTTAAAAGAAATTTTTCCAAATGAGTTATTTCACTTTGCATTTAAACGCAGAACACTAGATTTTTCAGTACCTAAGAGTATCATTTTGCACATTTAAAGGCTTGCCCTTCAGACAACTGATCCCTGTTTCAAGGAGTTTATAGTTTCCAAGCAAATATTTTATGTAAAGAAACTAGATGGTATAAGTATTTTACGCTTCGCAAGCCACAAACACAGTCTTTGTTGCATGTTCTCTGATTGTGAAGAAATAAAATTCTAGCTGGAAACATCAGGGTTTTTGGAGGACCTGAGTTGAATCTTCAAATAATAAGACTCTTTGTTTTAAACAGTAAATATATATCTAGAATACATAAAGAACTCTTTCAACTCAACAACAAAAGACAAACAATCCAACTGAAAATGGGCAAAGGACTTGAAAAGACATTTCTTTGAAGAATATATACAAGTGACCAAAAAGCACATGAAAAGAAGTTCAACATCATAGTTATTAGGGAAATGCAAACCCAAACCACAAGATACCACTTCATTTCACATTCACAAAATATGGAAAAGAGTAAGTGTTGGAGAAGATATGGAGAAACTGGAACATGTAAACATTGCTGGTGGAAATGTAAAATGGTTCATCTGCTGTGGAAAACAGTTTGTTGGTTCCTCAGAAAGTTAAACAGAGTTATCATGTGACCCAGCAATTCCTAGGCATATACCCAAAAGAACTGAAAAAAGGCAGTCAAACAAGCACATGTACATGCATGTTCGTAGAAGCACCATTCACAATAGCCCAAAGGTGGAAAAAGCCTAAATGTCCTTCAATGAGTGGCTACCAAGAGCAGCAGGAAGAAGGGAATAGTGAGAAACTGCTTAATGGGTACAGCCTTTTGTTCTGGAGTAATGAAACTATTTTGGAATTAGATACAGGTAGTGGTTGTATAACCTTGTGAATGTATTAAGTGCCACTGAAATGTTCACTTTAAAATGGTTAATTTTATGTTATGTAAATTTCACCTCAGTTGTTGAATAACTAGAAAATAAAGTAAATGTACAGGTAGTCATAAAGTCAGGAATCATAGATGTTATTATATTGTGATGTAATATCGACAATCCATTATGTATGTATATTTGCCTTATGTTTAAGTTTTGTGGCCACTTTGTACATGTATTTTTTTTTTTACTCTTAAGGTAATTCATGTTTATTGTAAAAATTCAACGCATATAGAAAAAAATCATAATGATAACTAAAATGTATTAAGTCCTGGCTATTTGCTAACAGTGTACTGAAATGAAACAATACATACACACATGAATTCTCACAACGGCCCTGGGATCTAGACACTGTGTCTATGCCCAATTTAGAATATGAGAAAATAGAGCAGAAAACAATTATGAAAAGATCTAAAGATAGAAAGCTAGTAAACAGCAGAGACAAAATTTGAAACTCCACAGTCTGACTCCAGAATTTTGTCTCTTAAACACTGCCTTCCATTGCCTCGAAAGAAAAGATAGCATCTTCCTTAATTCCACTCCCCAGAAGGAATCACCATGGGCTATTTTCAGGTTCTTTTTTTTTTTTTTTTTTAAGAAAATAAGTATCTCACTATAGCCAATATGCCAAAACCCAGTTTTTAAACGTAATATATCAGAAGCATATTTTCATGTCTATATATTTATTTCATCTGCATATGCTATTGAACAGATATATCCCATTCCGTTATCCAGTCCCCTAGTGTTGGGCGCTTAAGTTGTTTCTATTTTTTCACTCTTACAGTGTTCTGATAAAACTTCCAATATCATTATCCATTTGCTTGATAATGTTGTCAGGATAAATTTCTACAAGTGAAATTGCTTGGGTAAAAGATATGTCTCTTAGTCACAGTGATGAATGTTGCTGAATTGTCCACCCCCAAATTTGATATGGTTCTAGATTCCCACCACTAATGTGTGGGAGGGTGTGTTTTCCTCATACCATCACCAATCCTAGGTATCATTGATCTTTTTAGTCTTTAATGACTGGTAAGTCAAAGTTTGTTAATAATGAAAGAAATGCAAACTTATTTAAGTTTATGTTAAGTTACTTAAGTTCACATTTCTTTAATTAACAAACTTGAGCATTCACTCATATGTATTTGACATTGAACTGCTTTTAAGAATTGCTTCTTTGGCTGGTACAGTGGCTCACGCCTGTAATCCCAACACTTGGGGAGGCCAAGGCGGGCAGATCACGAGGTCAGGAGTTCAAGACCAGCCTGGCCAACATAGCAAAACCCTGTCTCTACTAAAAATACAAAAAAATTAGCTGAGCATGGTGACACGCACCTGTAGTCCCAGCTGCTCGGGAGGCTATGGCAGGAGAATCGCTTGAACCCAGGAGGTGGAGGTTGCAGTGAGCCGAGACCGCAACATTGCACTCTAGCCTGGGTGACAGAGCAAGACTCTGTCTCAAAAAAAGAATTGCTGCTTTGTGTCCATCCTTTGCTTATTTTTGGATTCAGGGTTTATTAATTTGTAAGACTCCTGCTACATATTATAGATATTAAATCCACTGGTTTTGTTCTGTCATATATGTTGCAGCTTCTTCTGTGGGCTACTATTTTCTTTTAAATTATGGTATTTTAGCCACCTATTAGGTTTATTGTGCTTTTAATGAAGTAAAATCTCTCAGTATTTTAATTTAATGTTTCTAACTTCCAGTGACATGCTTTAAAGGGAGCAGAGGGCCTCCAAGTCAATTATGAAAATATTTTTTCTGTTTTTCAGGAACTCTTTACTTTTTCCTATTTTAAGTCGTAGTACACCTGAAATGATGTTTATATGTGGATAAAAATCAGGGCTCTAACTTGAGAGATGAGGACAGCAGAAAAGATTATTCTGAATTTTGCTTTGTATTTGATTGGTTGGATGACTGAGTTTTGAAATTTGGTTTCGTTTTTGGAGGAGTGAGTTTTTTTTTAATTCTAATTTTTTTCAATTATCTTTGTGCACTTGTTTCTATGGAGCGTGGTTTTAATTGCAATTCACAACAGAATTTATTCAAGAATAAAGGTCAGAGCCCAAATTTTCCTATGTTGTGCCCCCTTTTCCTTTCCATGGATGTGTTTTATGATTCCAGATTTGGTTCCTTTGGACTCGAACCAAAGTAGAGAGTATAGATGTGAATAAAATCAAGATCAAATAAAAGAGAAAAAAAGAAAAATGCCTGAAGGACGACACTATGATTACATGGTATTGACACTTACCTACAATTCAGGTCTATGCTCACATGACCAAGTCTTCCAAAACTGGGTCTGGGGCCAAGTTGTCTTGGCCACTCTCAGAGCTATTCTGAGCTTGTAGTGCATTCGGTGGAGATAAAATATTGGCTGACAAGTTCATCTTTGCTTGTGATGATTCTTAATTCACAGGTGTCAACAAGGAACTGGAGAAAGAGCAACACAGTAATAGTGGTAGGTTCCCAGAGAGTCCACAGCGAACACCTAACTCCTCAGAGATGCCAACTCCCCTGGCTGGAATTCCTGTGCAGGACAAGGAAGATCAATGAAGAAGTGAACCCATAGCCCTTCAGGCACATCTAGCCCAACTGGCAGACAGAATTTGTGTGTCTCTCCTTTACTCCTTTAGTTTATCACTCCCCCTGTGAGATTCAGCACCAGCCTACTTCAGACCTGTCACTGTTAATACCATTGTCTTGCTTTATTTTCAAAGTACTTTCTGAAATTACTGATCCATTTTTTTACAGGTAAACGTGTTGCTATGGGTTGAACTGTGTCCCCTAGAAAGATATGTGGAAGTCTTAACCTCTGATTCCTGTGAATGTGATCCTATTTGGAAATAGAGTCTTTATAGAGGTAACTAGTTAAGGTGAGGTTATACTGGAGTAGGATGGCTCCTCAATCCAATATGACTAGTATGCTTCTTAGTATGCTTCTAAGAAGACGGAAATTTGATATGTTGTCATTCCACCCTGAATATGTCCAATCTTATCTGATCTTTGAAGAAGAGGAAAATACAGTCACAGACACAGAAAGGTAATATGGTCACGTGAAGACAGAGGCAGAGATGGAGATCAGAGTTATGCTACCACAAACCCAGGAAAGCCTGGGGCCCAGAAGCTAGAAAGAGACCGGGAAGGATTCGTTTCTAGAGCCTTTGGAGAAAGCATGGCCCCACGGACACCTTGATTTAAGATTCATAGTCTCTAAAATTATGCAAGATTGGATTTGCATTGTTTTAAACCACTAGGTTTGTAGCATTTTGCTAGTGTACACACAGGAGTCTAATACTCATGTTTACAATCCATCTTCCACCCCTGCCCTCAACACATACACCACAAACAAATCGAGGGTAAGGACCAGTCCTGTATCTCCAACACTTAGCACAGTGCCTAACACGTAGTTGGTACACGATACATATTTATTGGAAAGAAATTATTGTAGCATGCTTTGGCTCTGCACCTAAGAAGATGTGGATGTCACTTCCTGCACTGTTCACCCCTCCCTCTTGCCTGTCTTCATGTCCCTTGACTCTTCACAAATTTGTCTCAAGACCTTTGCTGGAGAGCTTTCCATGACTGCCTCTTTATAGCTTAGAGTTGTGCTGCCCAGGTCAGTGGTGACTAGCAACACATGGCTGTTGAGCAATTAAAGTATGCCTAGTACATCTGAGGAGCTGAATTTTTAATTTTATTCTATTTTAATTAATTTAAATTTAAATATAAAAATAAATGCTCAATTCAGTTACCAGAAAAAATTGTAAGTTTGCCTCAAACATGTGAATCTCCTTTTCAACTGTAATTTTAATGAAATCTATATACAAGCTAAGCATGTTCAATAAAAATTTAGCATCTAGGCTAGGCGCAGTGGCTCATGCCTGTAATCCCAGCACTTCGGGAGGTCGAGACGGGCGGATCACGAGGTCAGGAGATTGAGACCATTCTGTCCAACACGGTGAAACCCCATCTCTACTAAAAATACAAAAAATTAGCCAGGTGTGGTGGCGGGCGCCTGTAGTCCCAGCTACTCGGGAGGCTGAGGCAGGAGAATGGCGTGAACCCGGGAGGTGGAGCTTGCAGTGAGCCGAGATTGTGCCACTGCACTCCAGCCTGGGTGACAGAGCGAGACTCCGTCTCAAAAAAAATTAGCATCCAAATCAAGATGTGCATTGAGTATAAAATATACACTGGGTTTTGAGGATTTAGTGTGAAAACATTTATATTGATTATATTTTGAATAATATTTTAATATATTGGGTGAAATAAAATATATTATTAAAATTAAATTCGCCTGTTTGTCTTTCGTTTTTAATGTGGCTACTAGAAAATTTAAAATTACAGATGTAGTTCACATTGTATTTCTATTGGACAGCACTGGCTTAGAAGTTATAAACTCTGCATATAGTCAATCAGAACCTGGTTTCAGTCTCCACTTACCAGGTTTGTGAATTTGAGCAAACGTCACAATCTCTCTCTCTTTTTTTTTTTTTTTTTATAAATTTAAGGGGTACAAGTACAATTTTGTTACAAGGATATATTGCCTAATGGTGAAGTCTAGGCTTTTAGTGTAACCATCACCCAAATAATATACATTGTACGCATTAAGTAATTTCTCATCTCTCACCTCCCTCCCACTCTTCTCACCGTTCAGTCTCCAACGTCTATTATTCCACATTCTATGTCCCTGTGTACACATTATTTAGCTCCCAGTTATAAGACAGAAGATGTAGTATTTGACTTTCTATTTCCGAGTTGTTTTACTTAAGGTAATGCCTCTAGTTCCATTCATGTTGCAGCAAAAGACATGATTACATTCTTATGGCACAATGGCATGACTTTCTGAGTGTCAGTTTTGTCATCTATGGTTTGCAGGGTCTTTGCTAAGCTTAAAAGAGATAAATAATGCAATGTGTACAGTGAGTGGCAGGTAAGAGCTTAAAACTGGTAATTCTTAAAATTTTATTATCATTATTACTTTTCCTGATGTGAGCATTAAAATGTGTTCTCACGCTCTGACCTGCTATAGTAATCTCTCTATTTAAAATTATCTCATCTTGGCCGGCGTGGTGGTTCACGGCTGTAATCCCAGCACTTTGCGGGGCTGAGGTGGGTGGATCACTTGAGGTCAGGAGTTCGAGAACAGCCTGGCCAACATGGTAAGACTCCGTCTCTACTAAAAATACAAAAATTAGCCGGCGATAGTAGCGCATGCCTGTAATCCCAGCAACTCGGCAGGCTGAGGCAGGAGAATCACTTGAACCCAAGAGGCAGAGGTTGCACTGAGCCAAGATCGTGCCACTGCACTCCAACCTGGGCAACAGAGCAAGACTCCGAGGAAAAAAAAAAATTATCTCATCTTGACCCAGGGCCGGCTACACAATTTGCAGAGCTCAGTGCAGAATAAAAATGAGGCTCCTTGTTGGGAAGAAGAAAACAAAACAAACAAAAAACAGGAAAAGTGCTCTTAACGTTATTGTAATAATGCAACTTTTTTTCCCCTTCTTCACAGTTTCTCTCAATCTGTCGTGGTAACTTTTATTTGCTATTTCACACCAGGTTCGGGCACAGGGAAACGGATAAGGTGAGTTACAGCCCCTCTCAGGCTCCAGGCGGGGGTAGGGATGGGGGGCGTCTAGGTTGGCAGGGTCACAAGTATCCTTCTAGCAGGAATCGATCTCCCCTTCCCACCCAACCGTCATAGCAACCCACTGCGAAGGAGCAATCCCCTCAAGGCATGAAAAGCCAGAGGCCAGGACCCCCTCAGGCCCAGGGCTAGTGATGGGTAGGCGACCCACCCCTCCTGCGGGGCCAAAGTCCGTGATGACGGCGGCCGCACCTCACCCGCGAGACATCACGGGGCCTGCGCTCAACCCAGCCCTCCGCACACCCATGCGCCAGTGCCCCAAGCAGAGGGTGGCCGATGGGCAGGGCAGATGGGCGCGGGCACCAGGGACTGGGAGGTAGGGCTGCCCCAGCCCACGCGCATGCTCCGTCGTCCCCCCTAACTTTGCTTACAAAACACACTGCAAGAGATAATGCTGCAGGCTTCAAGACGGTGACCGCAGAGGCTTGAATCCCAAGTGCGAGGTTCTTTAGAGGGCAGGGGCCTGTGCTGCTGCGGTGGCTGCAGGCCCCTGAAGCCCGGCCTTCCTTGACCTAGCAGCAGACACTGTCATCACACAGCCTGCCCCTTTCAGATTCCCTTTCTAGGACCCGTGCTTCCATTGCCGGGTCCCTATGGGCTTTGCTTCTAAAGTCTGCCACTTTGCTCACAGCACTGTCCCTTGACCTCTGTAGGCACTTCATCCTCTCGTACAGGGAGCAGAAATGCCTGGGAGCTCACTTCCTCCAAAAGCCGACTGCAGCCAGCAGTCACCGTGGGAATATGGAGGCCTAGCTCACTGGCCTAGAGACTCTGAGCCTTCACTGATCCTCCAGAGCTCCCCAAGGATCAGGCTGAGGCAGGGACTTCCCTGGTCTGCTCTGCCCTCATTTCCTGAGAAACTCACTGGCGCTTAAATTCTCCTGTCAGGGTCTGTTGCCGGGGGACCCGGAACCTGACTTCAGACAGACTTTTCTTTCACTGCTTTTAGATAATCGTATCATGTATTGAGCGCTGCCGTGTACCAGGCATGGCGCTGAACGTTGCATCCCATGAGGCAGCCCATGTCTTCCTCCGTGTGCAGCACAGCAATCGATGATTCGCTTGGAATGAATACCGCAAACGTAAAAGAGCAGTCGTAATTTACAGAGCGGAATGTTTGCGTTGAGAGAGTGGTGTGACTCATCTTGGGTTAGCAAGGCGCTTGAGATACCAAATTGCCAGTCATCAAGGTTCTTTTTTCAGTGTTATTCACGCAGTCAGAGTGCTCCCTAGCTAGGATTTAAAGAAGCTGAAGACTTCATTTGCTGCCTTTAAGCCAAAATATTAAGAGATAAGCATAAAGTCCTCACTTAGACATGACCATAGGTGACACCAAGGAGCAGAATCATTTATTTTGCTCTAATGGAGTAAGTAAAAGAAACATCATCAAAAACAATACACTGAATGCCAAGGCACAGTGCACTCTGTCATTCTCTTAAAAAGTCAATTTTATTCAGATAGGTAATACTAGCTATCCTAGAAAGAACAGAAGAGGGGGGAAAGGCCTCTCTTCTAAGGAGGCAATTGGATCATCAAAGAATGTCTTTGATTCGCAAGAGTTTGCTTGAATTATGGAATTATGTCTTAACCCTCTTCACTCCTGTCATCATCAACAATGTCATTTTTCTCTTTTGAAATCAAAGCCTGACCTTTCCCTTTCCAACACCAGAAGTTAGCAGCTGTTCCCACATGAAGGTGAAAATGCTGAACAAAATGCTTTTTAAATTGAGTCACAGGTATATTTTACCTAAATGACTACTTATAAAAGTTTTGGTTGTGTTCATTTAATAAGTCTATATTTTAGCAAGACAATCAAAAGACCAATTTAATCCATTAGGTACAGAAATTTAATATGATAGTATTATTCTGACTCCAACTAATTCCCATTAATTTCTATGGGATATTTGTCCACAATGTCCACATGATATGCCCCAAATCTGGCTTCTTGGCAGTAGCACCTTGAAACAGAAGGGTCATGGGGTACGGTAGACAGATAGTCCAAGGCAAAAAACAATGTTTAACCATTTACATCTGCATAGGTATTATGTAGATGCTTTTTAAATTTAATTTTGAATACATGCTAAAGTTTCAAGGTTCAAAATTCAAAGTTACAAAAGGGCATACAGCAAAATGTCTTCTCTCAGTGTGCCCACATCTACCAATGTCTCTCTCGTGTTTCTTGTTTTTCATCCAAAGATTTTCTCTGCATGCCCAAGCAAATATGAATCCTTTTATTTTCTTTTATATCCATACTGTATACACTGGAATGTTTCTTGCTCTTTTCCACTTAAGGATAATGGTCCATTTTCATCAGAGGTCACATCAAATTTAATGCACTGGCAAAACAGGAGTTACTCAAAGTGACAGCCACTGTACAACCAGTATGAGAATCACCAAAAGCAGATGCCTGGACCCAGCTTAGACTTAGAGAATCAGAAATATATATACACTAGAATGTGTGATCCGAGGAAGTAGAGAGAAGAACATTGGCTTTCAAGTCAGATCTGAATTGGAATCAAATCCTGTTGCTGTGGGTGCCACTTGGCACTCTCATCTGAGCAATGGGGATAATGATGTCTACCTTTCCATGCCACTGGGAGGAAGAGAGGTAAGTTGCATATTTCAATTAGAAACAATCTCAGGAACTGGTTTGTGAATTCACAGGCACTCATACGGGAAGGTTGGCTCTGCCTTTCCATTCCACTCTTTTTTTTTTTTGAGACAGAGTCTCGCTCTGTCGCCCAGGCTGGAGTGCAGTGGCACGATCTGGGCTCACTGCAAGCTCCGCCTCCCGGGTTCACGCCATTCTCCTGCCTCAGCCTCCCGAGTAGCTGGGACTACAGGCGCCCGCCACCTCGCCCGGCTAGTTTTTTGTATTCTTTTAGTAGAGACGGAGTTTCACCGTGTTAGCCAGGATGGTCTCGATCTCCTGACCTCGTGATCCCCCCGTCTCGGCCTCCCAAAGTGCTAGGATTACAGGCTTGAGCCACCGCGCCCGGCCATTCCACTCTTTACTAGATTTACCTTTGCCTCCCAGATAAACCGCTTGCTTTCAAATTATTGTCTCAAAAGTCTTCTAGGGGAATCTAAGTTGAGACAACACCTTTGCATAACAGGAAGGATGAAGAAGAATGTGTAAAGATTAAAAGAGTGAATGTCTATAAAGTGTTAGAAAGTTGCCAGGCATATAATAAGCACTACATGTGTATATCTATGCATATATAGATGTATACATGTGTGTGTATATATATATACACACATATATATTTACACACACGTATCTAATAGTATATAGATAATAATATACTATTATTATCACTACATCTTCATTTTTAGTGGTGGCAAGCTTACTCCTAATTGTCCCAAATGCATCCTACCTTGTTTCACTAAGGAATAGTTTTTTCACCAAGCAATTGGACATGGCCCATCGTTTGCACTCCCCATAGACTACAGCAGGCATTTACCCTTGGTGATAATTCATAGAATTTCAATCACATGTATCTGAACTACATTATTTTGTTGTAATCAGTCTCCAAAGCCTTCACACTCTTCCCTCTCACTCAGATATGGGGCATGCATTATTAATTAAATGACAAAGTTATTACAGCCAGTAATTGAATTACTCCATAGCCCCTGCCTGCAGTAATTAACATCTATCAAAATAAAAGAGGAGGAGTTGTGTCACCCTTATTACAAATGGTTTGGTTTCATGGGTTTTTGATCAAATTAAATAGAATCAAACTAATAAGTGATTGGATTAGGCCAAAAGTCATTGTACTTATATTGCTCTTATTTGTTCCTGGGCACAACTGAACATTGAGAATCCACTTTATAGGCTACATATTTTTCCATAACAAACTTCCTCCTTCTCAGTGCAGATTCAGGAATGGGACTGGGCTTTCAAACTGATGAACAGTATTCTCATCAGACTATATTAAGTAGCTGTTTTGCACACAAGAAACTATTTAAAAGTAAGTCAAGAACAACTAATTAAATCCAAAAATGATTCTGCAGCCACTGTACCAATTATAGGCATAACCAAGGAGCAGTTTATGTGCAAAAATACTCAAAATCAGAATCACGTCACAGTCGTTCGATAGCTATCAATTGTTATTAGTGTAAAGCAAAACAGTAATGCCGCCAAGTGCCGAGCAGGTCAAAAAATGAATCAAAAGGATGTTTTCTCATGAATAGGCAAACAGATTGTCTCTCATAAACAGACACACAGTCACATGCAGGAAAAGGATGGAGAAATAGGGATAAAGGAGAGGGAAAGGAGAGGGAGCCCTGTTGAGTGATACATGAGAAGATATACCAGCCCACAAAAGAAAAGAGCTGTCCATCAAAGCATATCCCCACCAATATTCAGAGCATCACAAAGCACAAAAAATAAATCTATATTTGTAACAATATTCATGACAGCTGTAGACCTCAACAAAAACAGACTACTTTTGCTCTTTACTGAAATCCACAAAGACAAAGCCTGCTTTAATTAGAATCTTCCTCTTTTTAGATGCTGTTCCCTCACCCCATTCTGGTGCACAGGCAAACACACATGCAATCCCTCAACAGTTGGCTAAAAGCAGATTACATAAACTTGTTCTAGTTTAGGTTGCCTGAGATAGTACTGTTTACGGCTGTTGTGTCAACTACATTACTAATCGTATCATTTTGACTCTCAAAAGTGTTCTGGTTCAGAGGCTGGGGATGTGGAATTAGGAGATGTTGGTCAAAGGGTACAGTTTCAGTCAGATGGGAGAAATAAGTTCTGGAGATCTATTGTACAGCAAAATGACTATAATTAATGTACTATATATTTAAAATTGCTAAAAATAGATTATAAATGTTCTCAACACAAAAAACATAAGGATATGAGGTGATTAATCCAATAATTAGCTTGATTTAATCATTTCAATATACATATATATGTATATATACACATATATATGTATGATATGTATGTGTGTGTATATATATATAGTGCCCCATAAATACATACAATTTTAAAAAGTAGTCTTGATTTGGAAAAGAAGTTATTTGCTCCTATTGTGTCAACATTAAAAGCCTCCAATGTATATATTAATTCTCTTCTGATCTGGCATAATAAAAAGTTCTGAATCCCAGTCACCATTCCTGAACATCTCCAAATTTCCTTTGGAATTATCTCTCAGGTTGTATTAGTCCGTTTTCATACTGCTATAAAGAACTGCCCGGAACTGGGTAATTTATAAAGGAAAGTGGTTTAGTTGCCTCACAGTTTAGCATGGCTGGGGAGGCCTCAGGAAGCTTACAATCACGGCAGAAGATGAAGGGAAAGCAAGGCACCTTCTTCACGAGACAACAGGAGGGCACAATGCCAAGCAAAGTAGGGGGAAGAGACCCTTATAAAACCATCAGATCTCGTGAGAACTCACTATCACAAGAACAACGTGGGGAAACCACCCCTGTGATTCAATTACACGCACCTGGTCTGGTCTCGTCCTTGACACATGGGGATTATGGGGATTACAATTCAAGATGAGAATTGGGTGGGGAAACAGTCAAACCATATCACAGCTGCTAGAGCATGGCAGGCTTGCAAAATAAATTAGGGGAAAAGAAAGGGCTTGGAGATCAGAAAGTAAATGAGAAAGGAATGAGAGAAAGGGATAAAGGAAAGGGAAAGGGTAGGGTGCCCTAATTGTTGACTGATACACGATGCAATGTTGTGAGCCTCTATTTGTGAACACCTGTTCCTCACAAGAATTTGAGATAATTCATACAAGTTTCTTGACAAGTTGTTTCCTCCCTAGTTAATGTGTAAAGGACACTGAACTAAAGGCAAAGCATCATTATGGAGCTGAGGTGCTTCATGCTTACAATTTTTAGAAATAATAACAGGAATTTGACATTAAAGAAAGTAGCGTTTCACACATGCAAACAGCTCTTTAATTTCATTCTAGAAAATAGAACATTTAAGCTATAAAAATATTACTGACCTAGCAATAGAATCAAGTGAATGGAAGAACATTTTAGAAGTCAATAACCTCAATTTGTCCTCAACACAACAGTATTCTATCTGGCTTTTACCTGCCTCAAAGGGATCTTCTAAGTAATCATTCATCAATATGATAAAGTATTGAAAGAAGCTGGCTAAAGAAGTGGTAAAGGCTGGTGCTATCCCTAGATGTATACCAGAAAAAAATAAATAACCACCCCTCCTGAGTGCTACGGACATCAATCTTTTGGGTCAGCTGATTTTTCAAGTTACTTTCCAGCCATACAAAATCTATAATTCATTGGAACTTTGAAATCTTCTGTAGGAAATATGCTAATACAAATGTTAGAGCATTAAGTACACCCAGAGAAAATGTGACCTTGTATGGACATAAATTTGTAAATAGCCAAAATATTAAAGAATAGTAGCTTGCCAGCTCAAACAATAAAACAATTTATGTCTTAAAATACATTCCAGTTATCCAAAAAATACAAATTCACTGGGAAAACTTGGAAAACACATATATCTCAAATAAGAAAACAAGATCATTCCATTCCAACATGGTTAACATTTTGGCTTCTTAGTGTACAACTGGATGAATTATGATACACATATATGCCATGTAAACTCCACCCAAATCAGAACTACAAGATTCCAACTCCCCCAGAAGGTTCCCTTGTGATTCCTTCTAGTCAATCCCTACCCTTCATAGGCAAACACTATTCTGATTTCTATCACTGTGGACTAATTTTGCCTGTTCTTGAACTTCACAAAAGTGTAATTACACAACGTAATGTTATTGAGATCCATTCATGTTGTTGCCTGTGTATGCATTTAACACATTTTTATTGCTGAGCCATTTTCCATCATATAAATATAGTATTACATTGTATGGCTATGCCACATTTTGTTTACCAATCTCCTAGGGATACCGAAGGGTGAGTAAACTCTAGAGTGGGTAGTAGAGGAAGGTGCTGATAAGTGTCCTTTGTGGCCTCAAGAACAGCTGCAGAAATAAAGACCACAGTGAAGATTCACTAACTGTCATCTTAAAAGTTTTTACAGGACACAGAGCCAAACCTCAACTTCAGAAATTCCTGGCAAACTATGTATTAGCTGGTACCTGATAAAATGAAACCTCCGTACTTGTTAATTCCTTACATGCAGAACTGTTCATATTAAATAACGTCACTTTTGTTTTTTTTTAAAAAAAAAAGTTTTTACAGGAAAGGAGACCAACCAGCCTTATAGAGGAGCTATTCCCAGAACTTACCGTAAAATGCAAGGACATCCAAGCGGCACAAAGGGTAGATGAGAGTGGATGCTCTGAAACACCAGCCAGATCCCCTTTAAGAATTGAAGCACTAATTTCCCCAGCTGCTGGAAGTGCTGGTAGCTGATGGCCCTCAGCTGAAGAATGTTGACTCACACAAGCTTGTAGCCACTCCCTGATGGAAACCAATAGCCTACAGGTGGTCAAATCCAGTGCATAAAAGTCAGCACCTGCCCCCGCATGCTTGCCTCAAAGAAGGGCAATTGTCTCAATTGCAGCGTTCCCTGAGCTATGGACTGAAGCATCCACTGCAACTCCTTCACCATTCTATTTCTTCCTCTGTGTAATCATGTTTTTTTCTGTCCTCACAAGTGTTACTATTGAGAGCAATTTCCAATAAAGTTTCTGCCTACAAACATCCTAGTCTCAAAATCTTTTCCTCATGAAATCTGACCCAAAACAAGCACGTTTTGAAGTAAGGCCTCCAACTTCATTCCTGTGTTTCAAGATGGTTTTCGTAGTTCTAGGTCTTTTGCACTAACATGCAAATTTTTGAATCAGCTTGCTCATTACTACCAAAAGCCTTTTGGGATTTGAATTAGAATTGTGTGGAATCTGTAGATCAATTTTAGATTGAGGTTCATCTTTTTCCATATGGTTATCCAGTTGTTCCAGGCCATCTGTTAAAAAGACTATCCTTTCTCCCACTGAATTACCTAGGCACGATCATATCATCTGCAAATACAGATCATATTTATGTGTCTTTTATGTATTTTTCTTGCCTTATTGCGCACTCTAGGACATCCAGTACAATATTGAATACAAATTGTAAGAGCAGATATCCCTGCCTTCTTTCCAATCTTTGGGGGAAGCATTGGTCTTTTACCAATGAGCATGTAATTGTAGATCCTCCTGCCCCACCACCAAGTTGTAATACTGTCTTTATTAAATATCAAATTCCTCTATGTTCACAGGTCTATCTGCATTGATCTGTCTTTTCCTTCACTAGTACCATAATGTTTTAATCACTGTAGTCTTATAGGTCATTTTTATGTCAGGAAGAATAAGTTATTCTTGTTAATTTTTTTGGTCATTCTCCATTTATTCCTCTAGATACACTTTAGAATACTATTTGTTTAATTTGTCTCATATGTTTTTGTTTTTGTTTCTTTCTTACTTTCTATTTGATTAATCAAATATTGTTCTATTCCATTTTAATTCCTCTATTGATTTTTTATCTATACCTCTTTGTATTACTTTTAGTAATTATGCTAAACATTACAATACACACCCTGAATTTATCAGAAACTATGTGGATTTAACATTATACCACTTCACATCAAATGTAAGAACCTATAGCAGTGCAATTTTACTAACCCCCTTCCTTGTTACCATTGTTGTGTATAAACACGTACTTTAGAAACCGCAAAAGAAAATATTACTTTTGCTTTGAAGAGTCAGTTGTATTTTAAGGGAATTAAGATTAAAAGCAAAAAGAGAAAGTCTCACATTTATGCAAATACTTCATTTTAGTTCTTTTGTTCCTTCTCTTATATTTGAGGTACTATTTGATGCCATTTCCTTTCAGCCTAAAGAACTTCCTTTTTCATTTCTTGTAATTCAGTTGTGCTTGGAACAAATTCTCTCAACTTTTGTTCATCTCAAAATATGTTTTCAGCCAGGCGCAGTGGCTCACACCTGTAATCCCAACATTTTGGGAGGTCAAGAAGGGCATATCACTTGAGGTCAGGAGTTTGAGACCAGCCTGGCCAACACGGTGAAACCCCCGTCTCTACAAAAAATACAAAAATTAGCTTGGTGTGGTGGTGGGCGCCTGTAATCCCAGCTACTTGGGAGGCTGAGGCACAAGAATGGCTTGACCCCAGGAGGCAGAGATTGCAGTGAGCCTGGATCGTGCCACCGCACTCCAGCCTGGGCAACAGAGTAAGACTCCATCTCAATAAAATAAAATAAAACAAAATAAAATAAAAATACAAATGTCATTCCATTGTCTTTAGGTCTTTATTATATCTGATGAGAAGTTGGCCAATATCTATATCACTGTTTCTGATGTGTCCCTCTCTCCACCAGCTGCTTTTAACATTTTCTCTTTATCTTTGATAATCAGCAGTTTGACTATAATGTGTCTAGGTGTGATTTTATTTGTATCTTTTCTGCTTAGTGTTCATTTAATTTCTTGGATCTGTAAATTGATTACCTTCAGCATTGGGAACTTTTCAGCCATCATTTCTTCCATTATTTTGTTTCTCTTCCTTTCCCTCCAATCCTTCTCAGACAACAATTACACATATGTAAGATCACTTGATATCGTCCCACCTGCCACAGAGAGATGTTCATTTGTTTGAATCTTCTTTCCTCCCTATTCTTCAATTTGGATAATTTCTATTGATTTTTCTTCAAAATCCATTGATCCTTTCTTCTGCCAATTCCAAGCTGCTGTTAAGACCATCTGGTGAATTTTTTATTTCTGTTATTGTATTTTACACTTTTAGAATTCCATTTGGTTCTTTTTTATAGTTCTTATTTCCCTGCTTTGGTTTCCCATCTGTTTACTTGTTGTGATTTTCTTCGCTTAAGTTCTTGAATGTGAGCATAATAGCTCCTTCAAAGTTGCTGTATATGGATTTAGTCTGTTTATATTCACTGCTTTCTTTCCTGACCTTAGGTTAGATGTTTCTGTTTTCATACATATCTTGTATTTTTATTGTATGTTAGACATTGTGGATGGTATGTTTTATAGAATCTGAACTCTCTTACTCTCTGTAAAATATTATTGATTTTTGTTTTACCATGTAGTTAAATTACTGGCTGATAATCTTGAACTTATGGAGACTTCGTTTTATACTTTATCAGGGTGGATCTGTTTTGATTTGTCCTTAGTTTTAGGGTAAATCTTAGTCCTATGACAAAGTTTTAACACCCTAGGTATGGCCTTTCTGGGGTTTCAAAGAAAATCCAAAGTACATACCAAGCTGACATAACTTGGCAGGACTCAAATTCCAATCTTTATCTCCCTTGTTTGGGCAGAGGCTTAAATCCCTGCTCACAGTTTTCAGCCTTCCAGCTATTACCTTTCACTGGTACCCTCGGATTCTCCTTAGGGCAAATTCAATTCAGGGATCAGCCTGGGACTTAAGAAGAAGTTGCATGCAGATTTTTATGCATATATGAGATACATAGATAGGACTTAATGGGAGATTATATGCAGCCACCTCTGTGACTTCCTCCTTTCTAGAATTTTACATTCAAATTCTAGTCACTCTTGCATCTCATAACTCAATCCTCTGACACCTCTAGCCAATGTGACATCAGCTTTCTGCTTGAGTTTTAACCTAGACTGGAGCATCCCTTCAGGGGAAAAGCTATATAAACTTGGATTTTACCCAGTGCAGTTCTCTTCTTTCAAAAGTCAAATCCAATTTCTGCCTCCTTTTTGTCACTCTCTTTTGCCTTCAAATAATTATTTTGCTAATATTATGTCGAGCATTTAATGTAGTTAGAATTTTCTTCTACAATATAGTTTTTCAGGTTCAAGCATAACTTGAATGGATAAAGAAAACATGGTATATATACATAATGGATTACTACTTGGCTATTTTTAAAAGTGTGAAATCCTGTCATTTGTGGCAACATGGATAAACTTGGAGGACATAATGTTAAGTGAAATAAGTCAGACACAGAAAGACAAATACTGCATGGTCCCACTTATACAAGGAATCTAAAAAAAATTGAGTACACAGGAGTAAAGGGTAGAATAGTGGTTACCAGAAGCTGGGGAAGGGAGGGGGGAATGGAAGAGGTTGGTCAACAGGTACAAAGCTGTAGTTAGAAAGGAAGAATAAGTTCTGTTGTTCCACTACATAGCAGGGTGATTGCAGCTAATAACAATGTATTACATATTTCAAGACAGCTAGAAAAGAGGATCTTAAAAGTTACCACCACAAAGAAATGATAAAGGTTTGTGGTAATGGACATGCTAACTGCCCTAATTTAGTTATTATACAATATACACATGTATTGAAATATCACACTTACCCCAAAACATGTACAATTATGTGCCAATTAGAAACAAAATTTTAAAATTTTTGAAGTATAAAAAACATAATATTTCAAATAAACTTACTACATTTGTGTCAGAATTGTGGAAATTACTAAAATACCTAACTTCAGTTTTCTTAGAAGATTGTGATGATAGTCTGGTTTGCGGAAGAAAATATTAAGTGACCTCGGTGAAAATTCAGAACTTTACAAACTATTTCACTGAGAGAAATAACTTTTGTGTAATTTCTGCCTTCTGAATGTACTTTGGCTGATATACCAACCTTAAGGATATTCAAAAACTATGACTCAGGTTCTAAAGAGAACCCCTCCCTCAAAAAATTAAAAGCCCTGTGCATCTTTCAGGTATTTTCCCATTTCTTAGCACGTCTTCCCTTTACCCACAAGTATTTGTCTTATGGGAGCTCTAGGTAAAAGTGTAGGAAGAAATTGACATTAATAGAAACTCCTAACCACACGTAAGAGCTCACCATTACTTGATATTTCAAACACGCTCTGTGATTTACAAACACAGTAAAACAAGAGAGCTTGACAGAATGTGTTAAGTCTGTGGGGGACCTCTTCATATACAATACTGACAGATAAACACCCTATCTGTTCAGAAACAAACTGAGGTGCTTTTCCTAATATACTGTTTGGCAACACTCACAGCTTACAGTAGATAAAGATTTCAAGCATTAGTTATCAGGTCTGACAAGATTTATATTCAGGGTTTTTTTTTATTCAGAGTTTTCTAGGCAATTCCATCTCCTGGAAAAAAAATATATTCCTTCACAGTTTGTGCTTGTGTTTATTATTCACCATGGAGAGTAAACAGCTGAAGTGAAATGACTGCAAAATGAGGTTTCTCTTTAGTCATTTGAATGTGGGACACAGATTTTCCCGCATTATCATTCTGCTATTGGGGGTTCAGAAGTGTAGCTGTGATTGTCTTTACTCAGGACACCTGAGCCCCTGTATTAAAAAGCTAAGCATACTGAAAATACAAGATTTCCCAGGCCTCAAATCATTAAATAAATACTCAGTGCCAAATTTGCAAAGATCCCACTGCAGCTCTCCATTGCTTGGATAGAAGTGCTGGCTGAAAATACAAGTAATAAATGTGATAAATTATGTCATGGGGCTTACTCTAAGCTTTTTAATAAGAAACATACATTTTGAGGGACAGAAGGCATGTTTATCTTTATTTCAATCAGCACACTTTCAATTAGTCACATACACGGATGACTGGCTTGGACCAAACACCACCACCACCACCCAAAGGTAATGTAGCTGAATTGAAGGCAAGGTAGTAATTGTGTTTGGTTTAGGGATGAATAAAACACTTTTAATTTTAATCTTCAAATGAGGAAAATCAGACATTTGTCTTGTGGCCACTAGAGTATCCCGTACACTCTGAATTTTTTTCAGAAGCTATAGTCAAAGCCCTATAATTGTGGGAATTTTTCATCCTACTCTCAGGAATAGGTTCATTCTTATGTAGAAGAATGATCTTCAGGTACTCACTCGACAACAAAACATAGGCTAGAATAAATAAGAAACATGCAAAAAAGGTTGCAAATATCATATTTTTGCCAAAGTGAGAATGCACTGAATAGGCAATTCATGGCACTTGAAAAGCAGGAGTGATGAAAACAATTGGCAATAAAGGCCACTTACAGAAGAAACAAGGACAACTGATTGGGTAAACAAGACCCCCAAATTGGTTAAAATATATAAAAGTGGGGCTCATAAGTGTACAGCAATAAACCCATGTGAGTTATAAAAGAGAGAAAAAATCTGAGAGTTGGTTATGGATAAAGATGAAAGATGAGCCTAGATATTATAAACACCAGGGTAATAAAAGTGCTGTACTGCTGCATGTCAGTTCACTGTTCCTACAGGTGATACCCATAGGCCATACAGAGAAGGGAAAGAAGGAAAAACCTCATATGTCCCCAAGAATTTTCTGGGGCCTGTCTGGGTTTACAGTGTAAAATGATACAGTTCAAATAGGGTCTAGAAGAAGATTCCCTTCCTAAGAAGGAAAAAATATGGCATTTAGGGAATGCTCACTGTGAACCAGGAGCTTCACATGTTACTTTACTTAATCTTCAAAAAAAAAAAAAGGAAGAGTATTACAATAGACCCTCGAACAACATGGATTTGAACTGCAAGGGTCCACTTATTTGTGGATCTTCTTCTGTCTCTGCCACCCCTGAGACAGCAAGACCAACCCCTCCTCCTCCTCAGTTTACTCAACGTGAAGACAAGGATGAAGATCTTTGTGATGATCCACTTCCACTTAATGAATAGTAAATGTATTTTCTCGTCCTTAGGATTTTTAATAACATTTTATTTTCTCTAATTTACTTTATTGTAAGAATACAGTACATAATACACATAACATACAAAATACGTGTTAATCAACTGTTTATGTTATCAGTGAGGCTTCCAGTCACAGTAGGCTATTAGTAGTTAAGTTTTGGGGGAGGCAAAAGTTACACATGAATTTTTGACTGCAAGTGGGGATCGGTGCCCTAACCCTCATGTTGTTCAAGGATCAGCCATATACTCATTTTAAAACCATAAAACTAAAGCTTTATTAAGCTCTTACTATGTATAAGCACTTCACAAGCATTATCTCATTTTATCTTCACAATGATCCTTCAAGTAGGTATTACTGTCTCCAGTTTACATGCAAGTATTAGCTGTACTGACCCTTCCTTTTGAGATTTATATAAGCTTGATGTGAACCCCCATTTTATGAAAAACAAATGTTAGCTACAACTTTCTTAAGGGCTTACTTTGTCATGGTTTCCACTACCTCTTAGCTCCTGCTTTACTGAATTTGTTTACTTATTAACTGTCTAATCACTCCATATTTTCCCTTTTCCATTCAATTCTAGTCTAAACATTAGGCTTATTCCCTTTTCTTAATACACACACACACACACACACACACACACACACACACACATCCAAAGAAGACATTTACATTTACAGCAAACCTGACCAAAGGTTTGGAAAGACAACATGGGTTCACAACAGTAACACAAGTAACTGAAAACTAATATTAGCTCTCCCTGTTCCTGAGTCCTTTTGCCACCCCAACATTCCATGTAGCCCCCATACTTTCTTACTGGCTCTTCTTTCCCTTTCTTCCCTTACTCCTTCTCACTCAGGGCCAACAATAAATGAATAATTTCTCCCATATTCTTATAGAAAATGACTTGGTCCTTCTTGAGGTCTGCATTTCCTCTCCAGACCCTTCTCTGAAGACTTGGTTTTGATGGCCAAATTACCTATTGAGATATTTTTTCAAATAAGGACAGTTCTGTCTCTAACAGGAATTCTGGTGCCAGCACACAAGAAATACAGATGAGGGAACCAAGGCTTGGAGGTGTCTAGAAACTAACCCCATGAGTGACAAAGTCAAGGTTTGTTCTTGAGAGCTGCTTGTTCAATACAGAAGCCACCCAGCCTCATGTGGCCACTCAAATTTAAATTGTACTTAATTAAAATTGAATAAAATTAAAATTTCAGTTATTCATTCTCATTACCTCATTTCAAGTGCTCGAGTGTTCATGTGTCTAGTGACCATTGTACTGGACAGTGCAGATGTAGAGCAGTTCTACCAACCTGGAAAGTTCTATTGGACAGTGATGCTTCCACAGTAGCCGTGTGGTTCCCAGACACTGCTATCTCTTGTCCATGTGCCACTGCTGGAAATGGTGACATATCCCTCTCCTTCTTTTTATGTTGGACTGCTTCTGCTGTGCCATTTCTAAATGAGAAGAAACACGCTGTCCAATTACAAGTATGGAGTCTATGAACAAGTCAGCCAATATTCTCTGCCGTCTGTGTGAGGGCCGCCTCTCATGCTGCACAGTGTCCTGCCTTCAGATGAAGAAGTCCTCAGACCATACTCTGCCAAGGTTTCTACCTGCCCTGGAGGCCCGTTGAGACTGCTTATCCTCTAGAAACAAAGGCCTCATTTCATAATCAAGGCACAGACCAATTTACGAACCTGAAGAAGCAGCAGATCTTTTTAAGAGTGGCGGTGTTTCCTGTTCACCCACTACACTCCCCAATCCTGGCTAACCTTTCAATGATAAAGTCCAACTGTCACAGAGAAAAAGTGCTGTTAATGGTGTTGCCTTGGTGATGATGCCCCAGTCCACTCCCTTGGTAACAGTTCTCACTGAACCCTTTCTTCTGATCTTTGAATTCTACTGAATTATCTGATTCAGTTATTCAAACTGCCACCATTTCTTCATTTTAAGTTTTGATAGTAAGAGAGATGATTCATCAGGATTGAATGCCTTTAAGCCAGTGGTCTCAGCGTGACCGTACATTACTGTCCCCAGATGCTTAGGCACACTGAAAACCAATGACATGGGAATGTATAGGGATGGGATCCAGGCAACAGCATTTTTAACACTTGCCAGATGATTCTGATGTGCAGCAGTGGGACAGGCACCACTGACTTAAGTGGAATGACTGTACTATAGAGATTCTCAAACCTCTGTAAGCAGTGACTAAGAAAGCTTTGCAAAAATACAGACTCCCAGGCTCCTCACCCACCAACTGAGTCACAGTCTTAGGACTTGGGATCGAGCTATTTGCATTTTTCTAAAGATCCACAAGAGATTCTAAAGGGAAGACAGATTTGTAAATACGTGCCTAGGTGCAGTTGCAGCCCTGCAGACATCAGGGCAAAACTGCGAGGTGAGAGAATTCTGCCTCTCTCTCTCTCCTGCACCTCCTCTCCAGCATGGTGCAAAAGCCCGCAGAGCCCTTTCCCACCTCCAGGTTTGGGTTTCATCTCTGCTTTCTAAAAAGGGAAACAAAAATAAAGCTAGAGTCTAGAAAATCTTCAGTTTGAAAGTTCCTAAGCAACGGATCCTTTTCTGTTTATAACTTTTCTGCTTCAAGATCAGCCTTTCTCTCTAGCACTCTGCCCATTTTGTAATTGAGTTCATCATGCCATAATCTTGCCTTATATGAAGTAGGTGCTCAATAAATATTTGAA
>NW_016814397.1:0-3281 GCF_001698545.2 Rhinopithecus bieti | reverse complement strand
TTTCCTTCCTTTTGCTTATATTATCTGGCTTTCATACAATAAAAATCCATGTTTAGGTAATACTAAATGTAAGTATACCACCTTAATAGTGAATATTGGCATACACCTAAGTTTAGTTTTATTCAAGTAAAGGCAGGGAGAAGCTATTCATCTCCACTCAAAGATGTGTTAGGTAGCCAAACTAGTGTTCACTGCCTATTTGAAATCCTCTTTTGGGGAGCTTTCTCTCAGTTTAATCCTTTAATGATAATTATTAATCCATTTTAGAACAGTTTCTCCATTACACAAAATTTTCCAGTTGCACATTCCTTTATGCATTCTTCCTGGACAAAGAAAGACTTCAAAATAGATCTTGAATGTAGCTTTAAAAATAATCCATTTATCTAATTTTTGCTTTTGTTGCCTGTGCTTTTGAGGTCTTAACTAAAAATCCTTGCCCAGCTTATTGTCATAAAATGTTTCCCTATGTTTTCTTCTAGTCATTTCCTAGTTTCTGGTTTTACACGTAAGTCTTTAATACATTTTGAGTTAATTTTTGTGTATGGTAAAAGAGTTAGGGGTCTAGTCTCATCCTTCTGCATGTGGATATCCAGCTTTTCTAGTACCATCTTTTGAAGAGACTATTCTTTCCCCAGTGTGTGTTCTTGGCACCATTATCAAAAATCAGTTTGGTCATAAGTGTATGGATTTATTTCTGGACTTTCTATTGTGTTCCATTTGTCCGTGTGTTTATTTTTATGCCAGTACCATGCTGTTTTGGTTACCACAGCTCTATAATATATTTTGAAGTCAGGTAGTGTGATGCCTCCAGCTTTGTTCTTTTTGCTTAAGATTACTTTGGCTATTTGGGGTCTTTTGTGGTTCCCCCATGAATTTTAGGATCATTTTGTTCTATTTCTGTGAAAAGATCATTGGTATTTTGATAGGGACTATATTAAACCTGTAGACTCTTTGGGTGGTATGACCATTTTAACAATATCAATTCTTCCAATCCATAAACATGAGCTATCTTTTCATTTATTTGTGTCATCTTCAATTTGTTTCAGTGTTTTATAGTTTTGATGTAGAAATCTCTCACCTCCTTAAGTTTATTCCTATGTACCTTTATATAACTATGGTAAATATAATTGTTTTATTTCTTTTTCAAATAGTTTACTATCAGCATATAGAAATGCTACTGATTTTAGTATGTTTGTCAAACTAAGACGCTTTTCCACAGCAACAGAAACAAGAGTGAAGAGACAACCTATAGAATGGGAGGAAATATTTGCAAACTCTACATCTCACAAGGGGCTAATATCCAGAATATATAAGGAACTTAATAACAGCAAACAAAAACATAATCTGATTTTAAAATGGGCAAAAGACCTTAACAGACATTTTTCAAAAGAAAACATACAAATGGCTGACAGGTATATGAAAAAATGCTCAGCATCACTAATCATCAGGGAAATGCAAATGAAAACCACAATGAAACATGACCTCATTCTAATTAGAACGACTATTTTCAAAAAGATGAAAGAAAACCACTCTTGGCAAGGATATGGAGAAAAGGGAACCCTTACACAGTGCTGGTGGGAATGTAAATTAGTAGAATCATTATGGAAAACAGTATGGTGGCTCCTCAAAAAGTTAGAAAGAGAACTACTGTATAATCCAGCAATCCCACTACTGGATATATATCCAAAAGAAGTGAAATCAGTACATCAAAGAGATATCTGCACTCCCATGCTTATTGCAGCACTATCCACAACAGCCAAGACTTGGAATCAACCTAAATGTCCAAAAACAGAAGAATGGATAAAGAAAATGTGATATATCTACACAGCAGAATAGTATTCAGCCATTAAAAAGAATGATATTCTGTCATTTGAGACAAAATGGACAAACCTGGACGATATCATATTAATACATGAAATGAGCCAGACACAGAATGACAAATACCACATGATCTCACTGTTATGTGGAATCTTAAAAAAATTGATCTCATAGAAGTAGAGAGAAGAACAGTGTTTATATCAGAGACTGGGGAGGGAATGGGGAAGGGCAGGATAAGGAGAGGTTGGTCAATGTGTACAAAGCTACAATTAGGTAAAGGGATAAGTTCTGGTGTTGTATTACACAGTAGGGTGACTATGGTCAACAGCAAAGTATTGTATATTACAAATTAGAAGAGAGATTTTTTAACGTTCTCACCATAAGGAAATGATATATGCATGGGGTGATAGATATTCTAGCTACCCTGCTTTGAACATTATACAATCTGTACATGTATCAAAGCATCAAATTGTACACCACAAATATGTACAATTATAATGTATCAATTAAAGAATAAAAGTTTTAAAATAAAATAATCCAAATATTGAAAATCTACATGCAGAAAATCTATTTATGGTGGTAAAAAATTAGAAACAACTTAAATGTCCCCACATAGAAGAAAGACCTAGCAAATTATGATATAGTCATTTGAAGAGACATTTTGAAGCCATACTGAAAACTATTGAATTGTATATTTTAAATGGGTGAACTGAATGGTATGTGAATTATACTTCAATAAAGTTGTTATAAAAACATGCATAGTTTTGTGCACACTATGAGTAGAGGAAAGGATATGCATAGAGAAAAATTCAAATTGTGTGATGATTATATAATTATAATGACAAATTGAAAATGAATCTGATTCATGGACAGCAATCAATGTAGGAATTTTCTACCTAATTTTGTGAGCATTCCATATTGTCTTCAGTAAAGATTCATTTATTAGCTTCAAGCCAGATTTAGAACACCTGGGGATGAGGACTGTGAATAGGAGGTGACTCCCTAAAAGCCAACTGTAGTATAATACATCAGAAAGGTGACCAGCAAGCACACACTAGGTTTGCACTAACTATTAGCTGAGCTTTATTTCTCACATTACATCCTGAGCCCCCTTCTCTCTTCTCCCTATAGTCTCCCTTGAAATCTCATTCTTTCCCATAACTTTGACACCTTCTGTAGTAATAAGTCCCAGATTTCTATTTCCAACACAGAGCTTTTTTTTCCCGAATTTCAAACTCCTGTTGCTATCTGCTTCTTGCTAATAATAAATATAAAGTTTACTAATAAACCGTGTTCATCAGAAAACCAAACACCACATGTTCTCACTTATAAGTGGGAGCTGAACAATGAGGACACATGGACATAGGGAGGAGAGCAAAACACACTGGGGCCTGTCAGGGGATGGGGCGGAGAGCATTAGGGAAAAGAACTAATGCATGCTGGGCTTAATATCTAGGTGATGG
>NW_016814396.1:7685-42329 GCF_001698545.2 Rhinopithecus bieti | reverse complement strand
TGATATAAATGATGAATTGATGGGTGCGGGCGATTTGGTGGGTGCAGCACACCAACATGGCATAAGTATACATATGTAACAAACCTGCACGTTATGCACATGTACCCTAGAACTTAAAGTATAATTTAAAAAAAAAAAGTGACATTATTAGTAACAAATCACTAAACACGAAAGTCACAAGAGATGACTGGTGTGGCTCACATGATGGCAGGGAACTAGTGGGTCGGCCTGTGTTCCAACATGGGCAGTGGGAACTAGGGAGTCAAACATGGGCAGCAATAGGGAATTCAGTCATTCCTGAGGCAAAAACACACACACACACACACAAACAAAACAACAAAACAAAAAACACACACCAAAAACCCAGCTTTGATAGCCAAAAGTTTTGAGCCAGAATCTATCTCCCCATGGTTTCTACTCCTTAAATCCAGCTCTACCACTTGGGCTGGATAGAAAAATTGAACCCCTCTCCACCCAGTGACTGAGTGTGTGAAGATAATGACCATGGACATTTTCCTATTGGGCTTTCTCCACATTGACTCTGCCAATAATCCTCTCTTACTCTCATATGAAATGGCATTCTTTCTCAACAACTTGCTCTTCCTAAAACTCAAGGCTGTTCCTTAAAAAGCATCCCATTTTTGTTGAAGCACCTATAGCCATGTTTCTATCCCTAGCACATCTTCTGGGTTCAACAGAAGGGATTTCCCAGGATAATTTTCAGGCTGCAAAAGAGATACTATATTCCTCAGGTTAGAATTCTGAATGAACCATATAATCAGGGACAAGAGACATGTTCAGGATTTAGCTCAGACACCTTCTCTCTTCTAGAAAGCCTGACATACCCAGCCTGAAGATTCCATGGGAATCCTCCCCAGGACACCAAGCACTATGTTCTGTAAGGTACTGATTTACATACCTATTTTTTAAAAATCAAAACTGGAAGCCCCTTGAAGACAGGGATAGTGCCTTAACATGGAGGCACGTTCTGAATAAATTAATGAATGTAATTGTAAACACAACAAAAAACTACACGGTCATTACAGCAACTGAGAAAATTTGAGAAGGTATCAGAGTTCTTCAAATTTTAGAACTTCCTCTTGACAAAAAAACCTATAGCTTTTCAAAGAAGAAATCCTCCAATGTTGCACCACAGTAAGACATTTAGCCTGTGTTTTAACAAAGCTTGTAAGCAACAGACAGCATTTAAAATGAAAACAGAAAGAATTCCATGCAAGGCACTTAAGAAGAGAGAAATAATGATGGGCAGGGATCCTACAGAGACAGCACAGCCGCAGGATTCCATCCAATCAGCTCAGGGAGAGGAGGGTTGCAGAGCTAAGGGATACACATGCTGATTTTACTGCATCTCAGCTAGAGAGCGGCTGATTAGAGAAACACCCCTAGGAAAACCCACTTCTCTCTCCCAGTAGTGCTGCTTAAAGCAAACCTCTAATTTATTTCATTTTGTTATCTAATTGCACCTCCGAGAATACAGATGAGCAAAGGTCTCTCTACCCCAAACGCCTGATGAGCAGAAAACCAACTATGGAAAGGCAATTCTTCTGTCTGCTTGGGAACACTGAGCTAAAACATTTGTGTGAATAATACATTAACAGGAGAGAAAAGATTTGAGAGTCTAAATCCAAAGCAAGTGCTTTTCAATTACCACAAAAATCTTACACTATCCATGTAAATTTAGCATGGGTCGAGAGTACAAAATTTGCAACAGAGACACAGATGAAACAAAAGATATACAGAATTAAACAGAGCAAAACAATTTCCACACTGCACTAAAACCTAAATCTCTCAATTTACTCAGGTATAAACCCAAGTAAAGAGCCATAAGTATGTTCTTCAGTCAATCAGAAGTTTACTTTGTTGCCAGAATATCTGTATTTTGAAATAAAAGCTTCAGAAACATTTCTATAAATTAGGAGAAATAATCCTTATACCTTACTTTCAGACTCAGAGGAAGGTCTGTTGGTATTTGCCTAAAGTAAAATCCTTGCAGGAGTCTCTTTTATTTCAATTAGTTTGCAAAACTGGCATACATTTCTCACCAAAATAAATCTCCAAAGGTCTAATTAGTTGCTCAGTGATAGATTCTACTCAGTTTTCCAAATTTCCTATTCTTTTTAGTCTCATTTAAGAAACAGAAAGTTAGTCTGTCTCAGTTTAGACAGTGAGCTGCCTAGCTTATTCCCTTTAGTACTAGCAGATGCTAAAAGGAAGTGTTAAATTCTCATTCCTGGTACTTAGTTCCAAATTCCTAAATACCTGCCTAATCTTTCATTAATTACATGACATTGGCCACGTGGCATACTATAAATGCTCTCCAGGGGTGCGGGGAAGGAGGAGCATCAAAGGATAAGGAGGGATCAAGCAAGACTGGGTGAAGACAGAGGCTGATTAACCCATGGGCTGCTCAAATGAAACGTGAGTAACTCCAATTTTATGGGCAGTAGAAAAGTCAAAGACATTTTGGAAATGTGTGTCAGTTCCTGGAGTCTCAGATGCTTTACAAGACTGATGGGTAAAATACTATTTCCAGAACTATGGATATTACTGGCTACCAGTTTGGGTTGAGGATTAGGTGGTATTTAGAACCATCCAGAGATGAGAAATAGGAACCAATGCAGACTTTGGTCTACCTGGAGCACGTAGCAGGCAGGCCTCAGCTGTAAGTCTGGTTTTCCAGACTTCTGAAGGCTGGGACTCAGAATTCCAGTATAAAATCTCCTCACCAGTGGGTACGCATCAGTGAGGCCTATCTCAAGAACTTAGCCAGAATGGCCAGCTGGGTCAACACTATGCAATCTGATTTCACAAAACCCTGCCTCTTGGCAACTTATCTTTTTTTGGGGGGCGGGGAGGGGAACTCAGCTCTTCCCTCTTGCCTGCTTGCATGCTGTTTCCTTTACCAGGCTCTGCTAACTCTTTGCCATCTTCACTTAACTGTCAGGAAGGTTCTCCTTGACAATGCAGTATGGGTGAGTTTCCTCTGTGCTGGGCTTCTGTAGCCCCATGAGTTTTCCTTCTTGCCACGCTGGTCATTACTTGCCCCAAGTTTGCTCTCCCCACTAGACTATGAACTTCATGCACTCAGGAACCTTGTCTATATCCTACCTCCTGGTTCATGGAAGACACAAAGAAAATATTTATTGAATTCATCAATAAACTCTTCAAGAGAAAAACTAAAAAAGACAGGCAGAAAGTACCTAGGATGTTTTTAAATTTCCCATACTACACTGAGGTATATGTAGGAATTTTTTGTTTGACTCTTCATACAAACAGCAAAAACAGCAAAACTGAGGTAGCCTGTTGGATCTGATATAGACTAAAAATATATCCAGTCCCTAAAAAACTTCTGGTAGAATAAAATCAGAATATTAAAAAATTGCTTTGTTATAACGAAGTACACAAGCAATATTCTTAACAATGCTTAAATGCGGTTTCTAGGTACCACAGGTTTGCAACATCCTCTTCTGTTCAGGTTCAGGATTGGTACTCTCAGATCCATTACCCACCACCCACTTAAGACCTAAAATGTTTCTGTGCACAATGTAATACACACTTTTAATCATAAGCCTAAATATCACTTGCTCTGAAGAGACTTAAAGTAAAAGTAAAAGAGAAAACATGGCTCATGTCCCAAGAAAAATAAAATGAGATGTTTTGTTCATCACTTCTACCCTCACTTGCTGAGAACCTATCTTTTAAGCAGAAAGCTAAATAAGCTACATTATTTTTAATCCTTAACTAAAATCCCCCAAATGAGTATTAGTATTCTCACTTTACATTCACTTAAAAAGGGGCTCTGCCGGACGCAGTGGCTCACGCCTGTAATCTCAGCACTTTGGGAGGCTGAGGTGGGCAGATCACCTGAGATCAGGAGTTCGAGACCAGCCTGGCCAACATGGTAAGACCCCATCTCTACCAAAAATACAATAATTAGCCAGATGTGGTGGTGTGCGCCTGTAATCCCAGACGCTCAGGGGGCTGAGGCAGGAGAATCGCTTGAACCCAGGAGGCGGAGGTTGCCGTGAGCCAAGATCACGCCACTGCACTCCAGCTTGGGCAACAGAGCAAGACTCTATCTCAAAAAATAATAACAACAATAATAATAAAATAGTAAAGAGTCTCTGATCAATAGATGGACTTTTGCGACACATGGTAGAAAGGGAAGTTTGAGCCAAGGTCGGACAGGCTCCAAAACTGTATTCTCCCCACTATACCTGGCTGCCTCTGGCTAATCATCTAGTAAGGAAGGTACTTAAAGCCAGAAAGTGACTTAAACTCGTCCAAAAACATTTCGGATGTCATTCTACAGCTTCTTTTCTACCCATTTCACCCTAATTCAAACATCAGCTCAACGCTGTCCTTATTTTTTTAAAATGATGATGAAACCCATCAGGAAAAGTGCATTGTGATCTTTCACCCTCGCTGAGGTTTTGCTCTCAGGACAGTACAAAGGGAAGACAGAATATTTTACATTTTATGTTTTAAAATATACATGAAAAGTAGTTGTAAATAACAAAATGTATTCTCAGAGACCAGTGGAAAACAGTTGCCCCCTCCCGTTTTCTCTTCTCCTCTAATTATGACAGACATTTTTATGTCAAAGGGAACGCTAGGCAGTAGTGAAGGCTTACCCTTTCCATCTCTTTGAAGTCATCATCTAGCTTGGTTCCTTCAGCTCCTCCAACCTTCTCACTCACTTTCTGTAGAAAATAACCACAAAGGAGAATTATTATAAACAGTTTCTTTTTAAAATCTGTTAGAAATTTTAAGCACTTTCGCAAATATCATCTAATGTAATCTCACAACCATTCCCTGAGTTACGTGGAGAGTCTCATTTTTATAACAGCAAACTGTGGCTCCGAGGGTCTGAACAACTTACTAAAGGCTATGCATCTAATGGGTATAGAAGCAAGCATTCAAATTTGTATCTTCTGATTTCAACCTCAGTGCTCCTTCTATCCAATAAATCATTATATAACTATCTAATCCTAACATTTTCCTCTTGAAAGTTCTAAGGGACAACAGCATCATACAATAATCATTTCCCTCTGATAATAGATCTAAAATGCTACCTATGTAGAAAAATTGCTGCTTCTTCATCCTAGTCCTAAATGGGCTATTGAACAGATAATCACAAACATCTATCAAGCTGTTATAAAAAGAAAAGAGTCTCAGCCCCGCTAATCTTCAGACAAAAGTACTTGTACAGTATAGTCTGTCTCATAAAGCTGTCTACATCCTTATGTACATAAGACAAAACATACGGAAAGTTGTTGAGGGCATTTCTTTGCTAGTTGATCATTTTCCATTATCACACATTTTATATTTGTCAAATAACAAATGAAAACAGTCATTAACCACACGTAAAACTCATGTTCATAAAAATTAGATACACTATTATGTTCTGAAATTTTTCTGAAATAATGATTCAAATTAAACACAAAGGGATCACACAAAATATACTCTGGTTTTATCAAAGACAGAAATACTAAATGTTAATGGCACAAGACTTTTTCATTCCCTTTAAAATACCCTAATTGTAAAGATAGATGCTTTTCCCTAAGCTGTCACTGTATTACATAAAGTTATTGCACACAGATAACAAAGTATGGTTTTTAATTTCCTTCAATATCAGCTAGGTTGAGGGTCTTTGAGAAGATTCCTACCATGACCAACCCACAGTAAACTCAGCAACAACCTGGTTCACCTCCCTCCAAAGGGCCCCTGGATACCCTGCTCCACCTCGTGGCCAGGAATGTGCTGATATCTCCTTGTTGGGGGGCCTAAGCTGTGTTCCTTACCCACTCTATCTGTCCTTCACTTCCACTTCCTGCCATCAGGAAAACTCTCAGAAGAGACCACTCTTCGGACAGCCACGAGTTGGAATTCTACCATCACTCTGGCCCTGCATACCAGATGCCACCCATTCCACCCCATCAGTAGAAATAGGAGAAATATGGCACAGGGGAAGAGCATGACATGGACTGACCCCTCCATTCCTTGATAGGAACACAGAGTGGTTATGAAAATTAAATGGCATAAGAATTATAAGAGCATATGTTTGAACCTAATGGTATACAATAAATCCTAGTTCCCATCTCTCACCAATAAAATGTGTATCTGTTTACCGTATCCCAGTTTCTCCCATCAGTTTATTTTAAACTGTTATTTCATACTCTGAGAAGAAGCTGGCAATTTTTCTTGACATAATAAAATCTTAGGTAGATAAAGGGCAATGATTCAAAGTGAAAGGTTATTAAATTTGTATCACTGACACATACTTTCACTTTCAATTTATCATTTAATATGTATACCCGGAGAACTATACAGAATATATATTATTACTACATTGCAGATGAGAAAAGTGAAGGTTGCATAAAGTACGATACTTGTCTACAGTAGACATCTTTAGCTAGGAAGAAATAGAAGCAGTTTTCCAGGAAAACCCTAGGAGTTTTTAAATCCACCCAACAGCTCTGAAGAGCTGTCCGTGGTGCTGGCTGTCTCTGTCTGAAGTTCCATTAGACTCAGAAGGCTAGAGGTGTACTCACTGCCTTAATTCTTAATTCTTGATATCAGCCCTCTCACTTAACTTGTGCCCTGAGTGATGCCGACTGATGATCCCCTATTTCAGCAGTCTTCACAGATTTAGGATTTGTCTGACATCAATACCACCTACCCTGAAGCCTGTACCAACTGAGATCTTGTTTGTCAGCCAGCTTCTTGGTCTGCATTCATAAGGGTTTTTACCAAACTAGAAATTGGGTGGGGGGGAGGTTAGAATTCAGTTAAGAACCTACGAGGCCAGGCACAGTGGCTTACGCCTGTAATCCTAGCATTTTGGGAGCCTGAGGCAGGAGGATCACAGGATTTCCAAGACCAGCCTGGGCAACATAGTAAGACTCTGCCTCTACAAAAATAAAAATAAATTATTTGAACATGGTAGTGTGCACCTATGGTCCCAGATACTCTGGAGGCTGAGGTGAAAGAATTGCTTGGGCTCAGGAGGTTGAGGCCACAGTGAGCCGTGATTGTGCCACTGCACTCCAGCCTGGGTGACAGGTGAGACTCAGATTCAAAAAAAAAAAAAAAAAAATCAACTGCCAGTGAGTGGACCAGCATATTCAGGTTTAAGTTACAGAAAGCCATGAATAGAGGGGGTCTTAAAGGTTATTAATATAATATTATCCATATCAACAAACCAATTTTTACTGTCACACTGATTCCCTCACTGTGCTCAGTGACAGCAGTTTTAGCTCACATGTCAGTCCCTTCTTGTGTCATATTTTTCAAGTACATAGTTTACTATTAAATTTGGGTTAGGAAACTCTAATCTAGTTGAACTCCCACACAATAAAGAAATATTTTCTACAGAACCTCAAATCAATTGTTGTCTCCATTCTACATGACTGTCTCACTATATTTCAAGATTCTATTTTTTGTCAAAGAGAATCATAGATCAACCCCTCATGTGACCTGTGACCTGTGATATTTAATTTCATTTAAAAAACAGACACACAAGGAAACATATAGCTGAGAGACGCCTTCATTAATAGAGAATCCTGGTAACCCTGTGTTAATCACATTTTGACCAACTCTAGAGAATAAACTATTTCCCTTATCAAAAGCACAAGGGCCTATATCACATTTTCAATCCTATATTGTTAAATATAGAGTGATTTTAATTTCCCCTCTTGCATCCATCAACATCGTAGCACCACAGTAGCTGGATCGCTCTATCAAACGAGATACTTGGATCCCACTGGCCATTAATAATTCAGAACTAGTCTTGACAACACACTGAGGTCAAGTTATCAATCCATTGGCTTTAACTATTTGGGGTGTGTGTGTGTGTGTGTGTGTGTGTGTGTGTGTGTGTGTGTGTTCAAAAAAGAGACAGGGAGGAAGAGAGAGAAAGGAAGAAGAAGGGAGGAGTGCCTAAATGAGAATGAGAACAAGAGACAGCTTTTCTCTTCTCTATAAAAGCTGACATTTGAGCTGCTGAGAGAGACAGTTCACCGAATATAGCGAATGATGTTAGCAGTTAGACACTGATACTGGCCTGACTGGTTGGTTGATATAAAAAATGTCTTATGTAATTAGATTCCTGGGGGAAAAAGTAATATTAAAAATAACATCTATATTGTTCTCTGGGCTATTTTTCCAAGTCACAAAGGAGCTAAATATATCAAGGCCCTGAATTAAACATACTGGACTATGTAACAACTGACTCATTCCTTAGGAGTATGGCAAACATTTTTTCTTCCTTTTCTTTAAATAATGTTATTAAAACTTCCTTTTATTTTATGCATAAGGATCAAGGTGAGGAATACAGGCTCACTGATAATGAATTCTGTTTCTCCTTACCTGGTACTGCTTATTTGATGCTATTATTTTTCCAGCGAGGTGATATCTAAAATTGAGACTTTACAGTACTGAATATTATCTGATGCCACTTAGTACATTTTAACATATCTGCCATTTGAGAAGCTGTTCACCTATTTAAAAGCAAAAGATATGAGAATCAAACAGAACAGTACAAGTGAACCAATATGTCCCCCTATATCATCCAAAAAAACCTAAAACAACTCCTAAAACAACTCCCCTGTACCATCTAAAAACCTAAAAACATTGATGGTTCAAAACCTTTAATGGTGCCCATTCAGTACAACATTGAGACTTTGTACTTCTAATCTATTACACTTCCCATACACTCTGTATTCCAAACAAACTAAAAATCTCATTTTCCTCTTATTCTTTATGGTCTTCCTCACAAGAGGTATTCAGTAAAGATTGCGAATACTATGTAAAGATGACCTAGAGGCAACATAAACCAAGGCAAATAAGACTGCCCACCTCATTCTGGGATGGTATTTCAAACAGCTCAAGTTTCAAAAAAGAAAATAAATAATACAATCAACTCATGCTTTAAATTAAAAGTCTTAATTTTAAGCCTGCAGTATTGGACGTCTTGTGCTACATTTTTTCCACGTATCAAATAAGAAAAACGTCAAAGACAACCACCAGCCAGAGACAGCTTAAATAAATGACTACTGTTTTCAGCCCAAAGGATGCTGTCCTGCTTTCCAATAATGACTCATCCTCCCCCAGTTAGCTGTCACCTCTATGCAGAAGACATTCCATCCTCTAGGGGTGGCTCTGATTCTTCCCAGCATTGTGTTTCATTTACTAAATGCTTAAGAGCCAACTACTGTGCCTACAAACTGCCATTTATAAAGGTCTCCTTGAAAATCACATCATCAGTGAAATTCAATAGACTTAAGACCAAATTTATTCATACCTCCCACATTGCCAGTTTATTTACCTCTGAATTTCCCTGATTTTGTTCAGCCACTATTCATCATGCAAAGCCAGTTTTCCTTACCATCCACCAAATGTGCTGTTTGTTCCCTCTGCTTTGTACCTGAAAGTATTTCCCTTTTCTAATCTTCAAATTCTACCAGTTGCCAAAAACGCCCACCCAGATGACACCTTCTCCATCATCTGTGACTTCCCATCCAAACTGGAAGTTATCGGACTTCCTCTGCATTCTTAATGAGACATCATCTGTTGGATTACCTGGAATGAACTAATCCATGAGTAAAACTGCTGAGTGTATTTGCTCATCTGAACTGTAAGCTGCTAACGGAAGAGATCATATATCACAGGTTCTTTTATTTGAAAATGTCTGAGTCTCCAGTAATTAACATAGTGCTTGAAGAGCAGAGCAGAAAATATTTATCTCAGTGAATTATTCTAAAACTAAAAATTGCATGTAAATTAAATAAGGACCCTTAACTATGAGTCAGCATCGGTCTGTATCTCTTAAGAGTTTAATCTCCAGCCCAAAGTACATCTTTTACTCTTTCAACAACAGGGAAAGAGTAAGAAAATTCAACAAACCATG
The DNA here is from genome assembly GCF_001698545.2 of Rhinopithecus bieti. Lineage (NCBI taxonomy): Eukaryota > Metazoa > Chordata > Mammalia > Primates > Cercopithecidae > Rhinopithecus > Rhinopithecus bieti. The sequence continues at coordinate 32,398 of NW_016814396.1, read as the reverse complement.
ATGTATGACATTTTACTTACAGCCAAGGCTAAAGAAAATTCTGTCTTCATTGTAACTATTCTGCATTCATCCACTATGTGACTTTCATTACAACTGCAATTAGTATTAATGACCTAATTCTTTTCATTAATCCTGGTGCTATCTAAATACATGTATTTTAGTTTATATACATATGCACATATTTGTATATATAAACAAACACTAATGTTGGCAAGTGTGTTTTTGTGTATATACTCACATACATTTGATGGAAAATAAATATAATACTTTTCCAAAATACTTTTTTGAAAAATCACCATAATTTTAAGTATAGCACCATTTGTTTACTCATATTAAAACAGAATTACATTAATTAACATTCTATAAATTAAGTATGCATAGGTTTGAAGAGTAGAAATCAGAATTCATAAAGTATCCTGCCTAATCTGCATTATGGGGCAATCCATAAAATTATTTATTTATATGTACAAAGAAATACCAATGACAATTCAGATAATGAGAGCCACTTTAGGCAAGGGTTTTTAAAAACTGGATTTAGAGTCAAGAGACATGAAATCCAGTCTTGGAAATGTCACCTAATAGTTGCGTGAAAAAGAAAACGCCTAACCTCTTGCTGCCTCAATTTCTTCACCTGAGCAATGAAAACCAACATCATCTAACACTGAATCTGTTTTTAGAATTAGATGAGAAAATATGTGTAAAAGCACTTTGTCAACTATCAAAGAGCATAATTTAAATAAGGGATTATTATTCCTCAATAAGCAGTCTTAAACGAAAGATGGAATTTTAAACTATTTCACACATTTAGCAAAAAAATCTAAATGTAATTTAAGTGTATTATTAAAGAACAACATTACTTAATGCACAAGCTCTTTAGAAAGACATAATAACTAGCCCTGTAGGACATTACTGTATTCTCAATATTTATAGAAAGGCATCACCTCTGACAATAAATAAAAGACCATCCTCTGATTCTGTGTGAAAGCTCTTTGTTATTCTTTGTTATTTAGTAAAGTACTAAAACATTTAAAAATACAATACAATACTTGACGATATATCAAATATTTAGAGGGAAAAAGAAGAGTGAAATTTCAGCAGTATTCTTTTGGTATCTGGCTAAATACACATAGATCTTGTTTTTCCAGATGGTGGTATCCCCATGTATAATAGACAGGGTGGATTCACTTTACGCAATGTATGTCTCACACTAGTCTTTCTCAGCTGTCATTAAGTTGGAATGCTTAAATGCCATGATGTTTTGAAAATGGATTTCAAAAAATACATATTTATTTTTCCATCCAGAAATTTAACATTTTCTTAGAAAATGAGTAAAGGCATTTTGTCTATCTAAATTGAGATAATTTTATTTCTCACTATCAAAAAATTGTATATTTAAGAAAATTGGAAAGTTTCCTTTTATATAATATAAAAAACAGTGACGTTCCTACGAATTCAACAGGATGAAGACTGATTTTCTTTGAGTATCTAGAGCTAAAAACTTTAAAATGAGTTTGAGTGAGTTAAGTACTTGGCCTTTTTCCCAGCTTCCAGCCTATTTTGTTCCTTGCCAAACACTTTATGGAAAATGCAGAAATTGATTTGTATGATGCTGTAATTGTTTCTGGTGTGGTTCACTGGGGTTAAAAGTAATAACTTTTTCAGCCCCATTTCCCCAAGATGAAAAATTCCCATAGACTATGGGGCAAATTACTTACATCCTTCAAAAGGAGTTGGAAAATTTATGATAGAGGGATCATGCAGAGCTTTCAGCTCCTTCCTGGAAAGATGGTTTATAACTACCCATAGTTTCATTCGCAAGGTTTCCTGTTTTTGTATTACAGAAAATTTTTTGAGTATATACAATGTGCCAAATAAAAAATAACTGGCATTTCTCTACTTTTCAACTCCCCCAAATAATTTAGTTCATCATCGGACAAGGAGCAATTTAAGAGGGCAGTTCAGCAAGCAGGGATGATATTTCCATAGTTTCCCATCCCTGGCAAAAGGAAAAAATTTTATACATTTTCATAGTCCACTGGAATAACCCATTGAAGTTACACAAAATATAAAAAGACAGTGTCTGCTAATAACAGACTCTAAGACTTGAGGTCTGATTTATGCCATGTAGTAGTTTTTTGAATTCTATTTAAAGCTAGTCATAAATCCCCTTGAGAAAAAAAAAAAGCAACTCACAAAGAGAAAAAAAAAAGTGCTAGTAAGTACTTTGGGATTTCTGAGCTGGTTACTAAGTGGTCTAGAACCTAATGCTTGATGAATCAGTTGATAAGGCCAAAGCAAGTCAATCAGGATTTCTCATTTGTTAAGAGAAAGTTTCTGGCTAGCCCCTTTCTACTAACCAATTTTGTGAATTGAAACTACAAACTACCCTGGGCCTGTTTCCTCATCCACAAAATGGGGCCAGAACAGGGTGGACCTGGGTAATCAGGAGAGTTCTAAGATACATTACAACTATAAATTTCATGCTTATTTCTGTGATGGTGAGTTGCACGCATCAACTTCACAAGTCTACAGTATCCAGTTGTTCAACCAAACTAAAGCAATAGCTGTGAAGCTGTTTTGTGGAAATGGTTAACATCTACAATCTGTTGACTTCAAGTAAAGAAGATTATCCTTCATAATGTGGGTGAGCCTCATCCAATCAACGGAAAAGTCCTAAGGACAAAGCTGAGCTGACTCTGAGGAAGAAGGAATTCTGCCTCAAGACTGAAGTGTCAGCTTCTGACCAAGAGTTTCCGAGCCTGCTGACTTGACCTGCAAATTTCTGACTTGTCAAACATAACCGCATGAGGAAATTCCTTGAAATAAAATCCTCTCTCTCTCTCTCTCTATACACACACACACACACACACACACACACACACATATATATACACACACATATGTATACATGTATATATATACGCATGTATACGTATGTGTGTATGTATATCCATGTATCACCGTTCTGTTTCTCTGGAGAAACCTAACTGCTACAATTTCTACCTGCTGCAGTACTATTTATAGTATAACACAGGCAGACCATATATTAGCAAAAGGAGGAAAAGAGAAAGTACTATGCAAGGTGCTTAAAAAGAAAATGCTATGACACATTTTTTTTTCAGATTAGGGTTATTTTGGTGCAAGTTCCATTCTTTAGAAAAAAAGACACAAAAACATCTTAAGATTAAATCCACCAAATGGAATGAATATAGCAGCACTCAAATTGAATGCCTACTATATACCTGGGACTTTGCAAGCACGGAAGGTTTTAAATGCAAATAAAACAGGCACATGCTGTCTGGGAACCTGCAGTTTTGTTTAGATGACTGTATATATAAACAAATCATTTCAATACAATGGTGTACATACATTAACAAAAGTACAGAGTTCCTTCATGGACCATTAGAACATAGCTGAGAGAAGAGTAGGCTGGGGAAAGCTTCCTGTAGGCTGAGCTGATTCTGAAAGGAATTAGTAAGCCAGATGAACAGACATGGGATCAGGAAGAAGCTTTATTACACAGAAGTTTCTACATGACAAAAAGCAAACAAGCAACAAATGTAGCATATGCACAGGAGAGTGCATATATTTCAGTGTTGCCAGAGCTCAGAGGCGACTGCTCAGGGAGAATATGCATCCAGAGTACAGCTATGAGTCAAGGAAGGAACCCTGAGCATCACCAACAATTAAAGACGAGGCAGGGAAAGAACCAAAGAAACTGACCAAAACCAAAAAACAGAAAGTAAAGGGAGAATCAGGAAAGAACAAGGTCACAACATTCAAAGAAGTTTCCCTAATGAGTATAAGCAAGCCCAGAGGATGGGCAAGGAGGTAGCAGTAGGGTGCGGCTGAAACAATCATTTCAGAGTCATTAGAATAACAGAGTCTGATAGCTTCCGGCAGTGCAAACTGTGTATATGTGATGCAGGTTAATACAATGGGCTTAGAGACAAAATAAGCATGATCCAAAAGACACTAGGAATCAGATAATAGGAACTACATCCTCATATTGTTTTTCTCAGATAAATTTTATTTGTTCATTTGTTTTTTAAAATTGTTTTAAACTATACTTTAAGTTCTGGGATACATGTGCAGAACGTGTAGGTTTGTTACATAGGCATACACGTGCCATGGTGGTTTGCTGCACCCATCAACCAGTCATCTACATTAGGTATTTCTCCTAATGCTATCCCTCTCCTATCCCCCAATCCCTCGACAGACCCTGGTGTGTGATGTTCCCCTCTCCGTGTCCATGTGTTCTCAAAGTTCAACTCCCACTTATGAGTAAGAACATGTGGTGTTTTGTTTTCTGTTCCTGTGTGAGTTTGGTAAGATTGATGGTTTCCAGCTTCATCCATGTCCCTGCAAAGGACATGAACTCATTATTTTTTATGGCTGCATAGTATTCCATGGTATATATGTGCCACATTTTCTTTATCCAATCTATCATTGATGGGTATTTGGGTTGGTTCCAAGTCTTTGCTATGGTGAACAATGCTGCTCTGTTCACATCCTCATGTTTTTGTGTACAATATTGCCCTCTCCCATCTCACTTTCTGCCTAGAGAAATATCATTTGGAACCACAGGAAATGCTCATGAAAAGTACAGTAATTGATGGCTGCAGGGCTCTAAGACTTAGACAGTTTTTTCCCATCCATTCAAGGTAGGCATTTCAGCTTTGCAGAAAGCCAACATCAGGAACAAACTGCAAGCTGATGGATATTTGAATGTATCTGAGAGACTTCCTACATGTATTTCACACCTCAGTATAGTCAGTTCTCCATATAGCATTTTATGTCACCAAATGTGGCAGTGAAGCTCTATCCTGAGATAAATGTTCTTCCTTCCTAAGCCAAAGGAAGCTACTGGCACCATGCTCATAGATGCAATAATAAATCATAAGCTTTACCTTAGCTAACAATAAGAAAGAGATATAAAGAGACTGCAGAAGTAGTCATGAAAGTGGATGGACTACCAGGGGGCATGCAAGAAGAGACCTCAGACAGAAAAATCACTGACTTCTCCATGGAGGAAATAAAAGTCCTGTTTACTGAGAAATTAGGATCAAAAATATAACCACACAAAACTCAGAAAGAAGGATTCCTGTCTGACGTATGAAATTTGAAAATTAATATCTATAGAAATTCTATGATCTAAATCAAAAAATGTAAAAAGCCTCCTAGTGACAGGGCAGACATACATATCCATCCATCCATACATACATAAACACATTTCATTTATAATCTTGGGCTGAATGTCCTGAATGCTAAGCAGCTCATCACTGCCTAAGAAGGCTATGCACTGACAAATGCTCCACTTTGCTTCCACCCCAAGCCGTGAGGTCTGCTGCCTGCACTGCAGCTGACTCCCTGCTGATAAACAATACAGGCTTATGCTGAATCAGACAAAAAATTGTGGAGGCTCCCCTACCACACAAATTCCTGGCTTGTTTTCTTCGCACAGTCTCAGGTATCAGAACTGTACTTGTCCTCTGCCCCCACAGGGTATAAGTATGTAACAGGAAAGGCTGCTGCAATAGATGAAACATATATGCAGAGTAATGTCACTGAACCCCACACCACCTACCTGCTAACTTAAGCTCTTCCTTCCCATTATGCTTTCCATGTGTGGACAGAGCTGCCAGCCTTATCTTTCCATTTCCTACTGCCTCAGTCAACTCTGTGCCAATAGAGTTGTCCCTCATTGTATGCAGGGGATTGGTTCTGGAACCTAGAATCCCTGTGCCTACCAAAATCTTACATACTCAAGTCCCTCAGCTGGCCCTGTAGAACCCACATATATAAAAAGTTGCTCCTCTGCACAGGCAGGGCTCACATCCCATGAATATTCTATATTCCATCCATGTTTGGTTGAAAAAAAAAATCCGTGCATAAGCGGACCCCACAGTTCAAATCAGTATTGTTCAAGGGTCAACTGTAGTTATATGTCATACTCTTACATAAATACAAATCTCATACACGCACACACACAAATATATAGGGAGCGTTTTATAAATAACAGACATTTCTGGATTTTCTATAGATTTAGCGTGCTTATACTCATACACTAAACTGAAGACAGGTGCTAAGTACTATTGCAGGATTCCAACCCGGCACTAATGGCTTCCTTTTCTTTCAAGTTTCTGCCTAGTGCTTTTCAAGCCATGTGGAACACTGGCTCTTGAATAAGCTGACTGTTTGCAGAGCTCTGACGAAAATACGTCAAAAAACAAAATACAGAAAGGACACAGGAAACATAGTCTCCTTTTAACTCTGCTTAGGCTTAGCAATGTGCTAATGTCAACATCTGCCAGTGAGTGGTAGGTAGCAAATATCAGGATTCTAGGAGGCTGTCCTTTTAGTTGGTCAAGTGAGATCTGAGAGGAAGACACAGAGGAATATTTAGAAAGAAAAGACTTTTAAGAGACTGGGTACCCCTTCTCATGATTGGCAAAAGTGAAGTAGAATATGTACCAGGAAGGGAGCCCGAAGGCAGCACTTTTGAAGTCACTTGTCCTTTAGCTCTGGAATGTAGGGGAAAGAAGATATAATGCATTACTTTGCTTTTTTTTTTTTTTTTNAAAGAGAGAGAGGATGGGGAAAGGAAAAAGGGGAAAAGAAAGAGAAAGGGTATACTCTAATCTTGGTGAGGTCGCAGTGAGATTACATACTTTCTGCCACCCCCTGTTACAGTGCAATAGGAGCTGCACTAATAAAATGATAGACCGAGAGTTACAAAGAATCTTTTCCTGAGATTTTAGCATAAGGAAATAATTTAATGAAAAAGGGAACTTCATATACCAAAATGATAATTTCATAATTATTTATAGTATAGTGATATTGCAGATGATCTAAATGCCTAGTGATAGAAATGTCATCATAATTCATGAAATCTGTAGATTATCCAAGCATGAAAATAGCCGTTTTGAAGAAGACATGTGTAATATAATGTTAAGTGAAGAAATCTGAATACAAACTTTAATTGTTATATCTATACCTAATTTTATGCTTATGATATAGAACTGAGTAAGAATATAGAAAAATTAAAACAGTTGCTATGTTAATTGTGATATTATGATTTTCTTTATTAAATACCTTTTTTTGTTATAACATTGCTTTCGTGGCAAGTGAAACTAAGAAGTAAACCAATTAGCTAGATGAGATATAAGGAAGTTTTGTAAATGCTCAGTACCATTATTTTGGGACAAGCGAAAAAGTTACCATTATGTACTAGGAAGAGCCTGGGGCTTTGAGTATAAACAAAGCTCGTTGTTTTTTTGTTTTTTTGTTTTTTGTTTTTTTTTTTTTTTTTTTTTTTTGTAGAGACGGGGTTTCCCCGTGTTAGCCAGGGTGGTCTCGATCTCCTGACCTCGTGATCCGCCCGTCTCGGCCTCCCAAAGTGCTGGGATTACAGGCTTGAGCCACCGCGCCCGGCAATGCATTACTTTGTAAAGATATAATTTATATCCCATAAAAGGTTCATCCACTTAAAGTATACAACCCAATGATTTTTAGTGTATTTACAGAGTTATGTAATCATCACCATACTCTAATATTAGACCGCTTTCATCATATCAAAAAGAATTTTTTTACAGCGTTCACTGCCCAGGCTCCTTTTCCCAACTCCACCCCACCCTTGGTAACCATACATATACTTCTGTCTCTACGGATTTACCTACTATGGACGTTTTATATAAACGAAATCATATAATTATGTGGTGTTTTGTCTCTGGCTTGTTTCACATAGCATAATGTTTTGAAGGTTCCTCCTGTTGTGACATATATCACTGCTTCATTCCTTTCATGGCTGAATAATATTTCATTGTATAGATAATCCATATTTTGTTTATTCATTCAACTGTTGATGGACATTGTGTGCTACTTACTAGGTTGATAACTGTGGGCAAACTGTCTTATCTCTTAACTTTTCTAATATGTGGATAACTAAAAGCTACCTCATAGGGCAGTTATACATGAAGTTATGTGAAGATTGTACAATATAATTGAGTAAGTACTCAATTATTGTAATTGTAATTGTAAAGTACTTCACCAATGCAAGAGATTAGTGTCAATCTATGAGCACCAATATATGTCCTGTTGCCTAAGAACAAGGTGACATCATATGAAAACCCATGGATATGGTAACTGTAAACTTCCAAAATGCTTCTGCCTCAGACAAACATGTGGCTGAGGAAGGAAGCACAGATACTTTCCAAAAATCCAGGTAAATTAAAAGGTTGAGGGCAATTAGTCTAAATGGCGTCATTCCAGATGATCTTGAAAAGCAAAATAATGTGCCTGTGGGCACCTGTTATGGAGTGATGAACTTGAGATTTACATTTCAAAATGCAGTTCTCTACTGAGAGTGCACTTTCTAGAAGGGGCCTATATTAAGTTTTCTTATCAAATCAACTCAGGTTACAAGAGTTCTTTAGTACACGGGTCCACTGAGCTGGCAAGCAGAGGTTAAGGGAATGTGAGAGGGAAATAAACACATTCACTAGCCTATGCAGTCTAGTTTTGTTTTGTTTTGGCAAAACGAAGGATTACACTTTTGATGTGGGGTGAGGGTTGTAGGAAAGAGGAGGTCTGACCACCCATCAAAAAAGAATCACTGCAGAAGTAAACTTATGATTTGATGGGAAGATATCATCCCACGGGTACATACTTCTGCTGAAGAGTGGGGAAGGCAGCAGCAGTAAGAACTGCTGAGGACGTGGGGAGTGAAGTGACCAGGTGTGCTATGTTCAGACAGCCAGGTGTTACAGAGAGAGGACTGAAACCCAGGTCCCCTGATTCCAAACCCAATCAAACTTCTGTTCCCAGGAAAGGATCTATTTGGGTTGGCTATAATCAATATAGTGTGCAAAAACTTTTAAATTTTTAACAATTTGCTTCTTATATCTGTTTATATTGTTAAAAGCTGTTAGTAAACATTTTCTTGGAAATGAACAAGAATTGATTAAAATCAATTAGGCTTTACTGTCCTTCAATAATAAATCCATAATCTCCTTCCTTTGCCTATAGGCCTATTGAATCATATTATCACTAGGCCAATCATACTCTTCCCCATGAAGACTTCCAAACCCCTTTGTGCTCCCATGGCCCCTGTTAGACAGAATTGTTAGATAGTATTTTAAAGTATCGTTGTTTATATGAATGCCTCACAAATTTTTTGAGTTCCTGCAAGGCAGTGATTCTGATCTTGTTCATCCCTCTTTCCCAGTGCCTAGTGCAGGCCTGATACATGCTCCAGAATACATTAACAGACAAGGAGGCAGTAGAACAGTATACCAACCGCTATACTAATTTGATCTGCTTATTCTTCCTTTAACTTCCAATTTCTTTGTTTGTTTGTTTGTTTTTTTGAGACGGAGTCTCGCTCTGTCACCCATGCTGGAGTGCAGTGGCCAGATCTCAGCTCACTGCAAGCTCCGCCTCCCGAGTTCACGCCATTCTCCTGCCTCAGCCTCCCGAGTAGCTGGGACTACAGGCGCCGCCACCTCGCCCGGCTAGTTTTGTATTTTTTAGTAGAGACGGGGTTTCACCGTGTTAGCCAGGATGGTCTCGATCTCCTGACCTCGTGATCCGCCCGTCTCGGCCTCCCAAAGTGCTGGGATTACAGGCTTGAGCCACCGCGCCCGGCCAACTTCCAATTTCTAATTAATTCTCTTTGATATCATTCCCCTGAACCATCATTGTATTTGTCTTTTCCTCTTTCCCACCAAATATGCCTCTTGCAGTGGCAAACCTTGAGGGTAAAAGTCAGTTCCAGGAAAAAGAGTAACTAACAACAACTCCAGTCACAATCTCCCAACAGCACTACCTTAACAGGTTATGTTTTAAAGGGTAATATTAATGTGCTGGTATGACTGTTGTTGAGAATATGGTGAAGTCCGAGAAAAGAGTGAAAGTGAGTTGGCCTACTCAATGCTCATGTCATTTAAAACAGTCACGATCAGACATAACATGACAGTCAGATGTGTTGCCTTTTTTATATGCTTGTTTCCCTTCCACAGTATCTCCTCCTCTGCCATCACAGGTCAGAACCTGACTACCTTCTAATTTCTGCCACTTGTTCATTTAAAAATAGTCACTGAATGTCTTTTGTATGTCAGGCACTGAGGATACTGTGAGGAGGATGTGCAAAGGCCCAGGGGTAAATAGGGAAAGCATGGCTCCTCCAAGAGACCAGCACCGATGAAAATCAGAGAGGGAGGGAGAGAGCACTTGAGATGAAGCTGAAGACACTGGCAAACCCTGAACCTGCAAGCCCCTTTGGACGAAACAAAGGCTTCCATCCTAACAGCAATGAGGGAGTCTATTAAGTCAGCTTGGGCTGTCATAACAAAATACCAGAGACCGGGTAGCTCAAACAACAGCAACTTACTTTCTTGTGATTCTAGAACTAGAAGCCCAAGATAAGGGTGCCAACATGGTTGGTTTTTGTTGAAGGCTCAATTCCTGGCTTGCATGTGGCTGCCTTCGCCTTCTCACTGTGTCCTCACATAAACCTTCCTCTGTGGTTGTGTGGAGAGAGAAAGATGCTCTCTCTTTCTCTCTCTCTCTGTCTCTGTCTCTGTCTCTCTCTTTCTCTCTCTCTCTCTCTCCCCTGCCTCCCCCTGCCTCCCTCCCTCTTCCTCTTCTTATAAGGGCATGAATTCCATCAGCAGTGTCCTACCCTCATGAACTCATATAACCTTAAGTACCTCCCAAGGGTCCCATCTCCAAATACCATCACATTAGGCATTAGGGCTTCAACATATATTTGGGGGAACACAAACATTCAGTCCATAGCAGGGAGAAACAAAAGATTTATAATTTTAAAACATCACTCTAGATATACTTAGTGCAAAGCCACTCAGCCAAATAACAGCTTGGCATAACCAAAGGACACTGCTTTAGGAAAAGGTATCATTCCTACCATAAGGGCTATACAACGTTTTGCTTTCATCTGCAGAACCAGAGTCGTGACTGTCGCAAGGCTGGCATGCACAAGAACATATGGCTTTCTCTGAAAGTTTTGCATGCCTCAAGTCCCAAATCTGCTAATAAAAACATCCTGTTCTCTAAGTAAGCTTAAGTGTGCACTTACTTAAAAAATTGTTTCTGTCCTTTTGTTTTGGTTCCTCTCCTTACACAGTATATTAAAATCTTCAGTGAGATTTAATTTTCTGAAGTCTAAGAGAAATTTTCCCAATGAATTATAGTTTCCTGAAAATTTTGCCACTTTGTTGAATTACCATCCATTCACGTCATATTTAGAGCAACTTAGAGCATGTTTGACCTGTCATTTAAAATTCAGGAGCGTATCTTCAACAGATGCAGAAAATGCCTTTGATAAAATTCAACACCCCTTCACGCTAAAACACTTAATAAACCAGGTATTCATTGAATGTATCTCAAAATAGATACACTGCTATTTATGACAAACCCACTGCCAATATCATATTGAATGGGCAAAAAGCTGGAACCACTCACTTTGAAAACCAGCACAAGATAAGGATGCCCTCTCTCACCACTCCTATTCAACACAGTATTGGAAGTGCTGGCCAGGACAATCAGGCAAGAGAAAGAAATAAAGCGTATTCCAACAGGAAGAGAGGAAATCAAACTGTTTCTGTCTGTAGATGACATGATTGGATATTTAGAAAACCCCATCATCTCGGCCCAAAAACTCCTTAAGCTGATAAGCAACTTCAGCAGTCTCAGGATTAAAAAAATCAATGCACAAAAAATCAAAAACATTCCCATACACTAATAATAGACAGAGAGCCCAATTATGAGTAAACTCCTATTCACAATTGCTACAAAGAGAATAAAAAACCTAGGAATACAACTCACAAGGGATGTGAAGGACCTCTTCAAAGAGAACTATAAGTCACTGCTCAAGGAAATAAGAGAGGACACAAACAAATGGAAAAACATTCCATGCTCATGGATAGGAAGAATCAACATCGTGAAAATGGCCATGCTGCCCAAAGTAATTTATAGATTCAGTGCTATTACCTTCAAGCTACCACTGACTTTCTTCACAGAATTAGAAAAAACTACTTCAAATCTCATACAGAACCAAAAAAGAGCCCGTATAGCCAAGACAATCCTAAGCAAAAACAACAAAGCTGGAGGCATCACACTACCTGACTTCAAACTATACTACAAGGCTACAGTAACCAAAACAGCATGGTACTCATACCAAAACAGATATATAGACCAATGAACAGAACACAGACCTCAGAAATAACACCACACATCTACAACCATCTGATCTTTGACAAACCTGACAAAAATAAGCAATGGGGAAAGGATTCCCTATTTAATCAATGGTGTTGGGAAAACTGGCTAGCCATGTGCAGAAAACTGAAACTGGACCCCTTCCTTACACCTTATACAAAAATTAACTCAAGATGGATTAAAGATTTAAACATCAGACCTAAAACCATAAAAACCCTAGAAGAAAACTTAGGCAATACCATTCAGGACACAGGCATGGGCAAAGACTTTGTGACTAAAACACCAAAAGCAATGGCAACAAAAGCCAAAATTGACAAATGGGATGTAATTAAACTAAAGAGCTTCTGCACAGCAAAAGAAACTATCATCAGAGTGAACAGGCAACCTACAGAATGGGGGAAAATTTTTGCAATCTATCCATCTGACAAAGGGCTAATATCCAGGATCTACAAGGAACTTAAACAAATCTACAAGAAAAATCAAACAACCGCATCAAAAAGTGGGCAAAGGATTTAAACAGACACTTTTCAAAAGACGACATTTATGCAGCCAACAAACATATGAAAAAAAACTCATCATCACTGGCCATCAGAGAAATACAAATCAAAACCACAGTGAGATACCATCTCATGCCAGTTACAACGATGATCATTAAAAAGTCAGGAAACAACAGATGCTGGAGAGGATATGGAGAAACAAGAATGCTTTTACACTGTTGGTGGGAGTGTAAATTTATCATTGTGGAAGACAGTGTGGCAATTCCCCAAGGAGCTAGAAGTAAAAATACTATTTGACCCAGCAATCCCATTACTGAGTATATACCAAAAGGATTACAAATCATTCTACTATAAAGATACATGCACACGTATGTTTATTGCAGCACTATTCACAGTAACAAAGACTTGGAACCAACCCAAATGCCCATCAATGACAGACTGGATAAAGAAAATGCGGCACATATGCACCATGGAATATTATGCAGCCATAAAAAATAATGAGTTCATGTCCTTTGCAGGGACATGGATGAGGATGGAAACCATCATTCTCAGCAAACTAAAACTAGAACAGAAAACCAAACACTGCATGTTCTCACTAATAAGTAGGAGTTGAACAGTGAGAACATATGGGCACAGGGAGGGGAATATCACACACTGGGGCTTGTCGGGGGTGGAGGCCAAGGGGAGGGACAGCATTAGGAGAAATATCTAATGTAGATGACAGGTTGATGGTGCAGCAGACCACAATGGCACATGTATACCTATGTAACAAATCTGCACGTTCTGCACATGTATCCCAGAACTTATAGTATAATAAAAATAAATACATACATAAACAATTTAAAAAATTAAACAATTAAAAAAAAGAATTCAGAAGAGTATCTTTAAGTAGAAGGTTTTAGATACCACTACCATTCTGCTGGAAGAGTAAGTTATATTATGAAGCACAAAATAATGGAGGAAAAGCCACTTTTGATTTAATTGCTGTGGTACATCATCTTTTCTATTAGTTGAATATATACACCCATCCTCTATTCTCATAGTGAATCCATTTTCCTCAGGATATGAGGAACGTGCCAAGGTAGAAACCAGATTTTAAGAACCACAAGAGTGAGGTTCCTGAAGAATGAAAATTCAAGGAGGAAGACTAGTTTCACACAGAAATCTGGTACATTATTTCAAACTCAAAAATGTAAATACCAAGCTTTTAAAAAGCAAACATTTTGCCATATTTATTACAGATATTTTCAAATAAAGAAATAACATGTAACAAATACAATGAAAGCCCCTTTTATGCTCCCTGTCTTCCCTGGGATAACCATTCTCCTTCCCAATGGCAGTTTTATTCTTTTACTGCCCACATGTCTGTCTTAGTCTGGAGTCCTCCAAAGCAAACCTGGAATGAGGATGAAGGGACAGCAGATTATCTGGGTGATGGTTCCAGAGGGAAGGAGCCAGAAGAGAAGGGCAGGGCAGAGAAAGGCAAGGTCAGTAAAGGGCATATTCTGGAGCCGGTCACTAAGTTAGGCAAAACGACTGAACTGTGCTGGGTCCCTGTGAGGGAGCATGAAGAACATGCCTCAGCACAGTTCCTTGGATGAAGAGGAAGATACGGAAATCATCATCCACTGATTCACATTCTCAGTGGTTGTGGCTGCCTCCAGTGTGTTAATCCCTATGTTTCAGGCTGCCCCCAGGATGAGCTGAAGTTCCAAGGCACAGGAATAACTCCTGAGGCAGGAAAGTCAGAGGTGGCCTTCAGGGAGCTATCCACCAAGCTTGGGCTGGAGGGCATGACCCTGGGCACACAGATCATCTGTACTGCAGAAACCGGCAAACTTTTTTAGTAAAGGAGCAAACAGAAATATTTTAAAACTTGAGGGCCAGGTGGAGTATACGTAACATGTTTTGGTTGTTTTTATACTTTTGAAATGTAAACATCATTCTTAGCTTGTGAGCTGTTCAAAAACAGCCCATGGGTCACATTCAGCCTACATACTTTAGATAGCTGACACCTGTGCTATGGCATCCATAAACAACAAAAACTTATTTGCTGTTTTTTAATTTACATAAACAGTATATAATATTATACAGGATACAACCTCCTGTAACTTGTTACCCATCAAACTTATATATGTTGCTCTCCGTAGAGATAGACTATTCATCTTAACTGCTGCATCGTGTTCCACTGTAAGACTGTATTAACATTTACTTCTCCATTTCCCCACAGATGTATATTAGGGTTGTTTTATGATTTTCACTATTACAAAAAGTGCAGCAACAAGCACCTCTCTATGAATGTCTTCTGCTGCTCATGAGCGAGAATCTTCCCTGGAATCTATACCTTGTAGTATAATTACTGTGTCTAGTGTGTGACTATATAATCTTCAACCTATTTTGTTACTGCTACATTCCTCCCCAAAGGAATTACACCAATTTATAGTTCTACCTGCAGTTTACCAAAATTTCTGTTTCTCCACATCTTCC
This sequence comes from Rhinopithecus bieti, assembly GCF_001698545.2. Lineage (NCBI taxonomy): Eukaryota > Metazoa > Chordata > Mammalia > Primates > Cercopithecidae > Rhinopithecus > Rhinopithecus bieti. Next base: position 17,180 of record NW_016814396.1, on the reverse strand, counting down.
CCAATATGTCAGACTTTTTAATTTTTGCAAATCTGATGATCATAACTTTACGTTACATCACTGTTTTAAATGTCATATTCCTGACAGGTGGAATATCTTTAATGCTAACCGATCTTCTCTGCTTCCTATTTTATAGCCTGCCTAGGCATATCATGCATCCATTTTTTGTTGTTGCTGCTACTGTTGTGTGTTCTGCTATTGGGTTGTCTCTTCTTATTCATATGTTGTATAGTAGTTCTTCATAACCCTTCTATTTTTAAACGTTCTAGCTCACTATGATTATGCTGGGTCAGCAGAGTCAAAACCTACTTCCACAGCCAGCAAAGCCCCACATTGCCCAAAGTCCACACTGTTTGCATCAGTCCTTTTGAATAAAAATCAAAACACCACTTGAAAAATGTGGTATCTATTCATTCATTCAGACATTTACTGAGTACTTCTATGAAGTAGCATTCATAATACTGGAGACAGGGAACACAAAGATATAAGAGGTCACAGCCTGAGGAACACATTAAATGACAATGAAGGATTAGCCCATCAGATAAGCTAAATGTCACTCTGCTGGAGAAAAGCCTTAACAAACCATGCTAAGAAGGGGAGCCTTCTGGAACAGCAGTGTGAGATTAGCAGATCCTCTCTTGGTGCAACCATCATTTATTCAACTGGTGAAAATTACTTAAAACAAACTAAAGAAACATTTAAATTTCTGGAAATTTACCTAAGGGCATATAGCAAGTGGAGAAACATCTCTTCAAGAAAACACACTAAATCTTTGTAAGAATGGCACCCTCCCTACACCCCTATTGCTAGCTCTGTGATGGAAGCTTTGCTATGGGAAGATATGGCCAAGAACACAGGGGTTCCCACTCTCCCCAGCTCCTAGTCTAGGGCTAGAGTTTCACCTAAAAGGGGCAGGCTGCCAGTGCCTCTCGCTGCCTATTCAATCCCCAACCATGCGTCGTGGAAGCACAATTCTTGGCAGGTGCTGGAATCACACTCATCCCTACGGGCTCAGAAGGCTATGCATATGCCCTGGAATGCACATCTCTTTTATTTCTACTCAGGAGTAAATCGAGTGGAATGTGGAACAGATTTGAAAAAAATTTCCCAAGTCGTACACAGATCCATCAGCAAAATGCAAAAGGCTTACTAACTTGAGGGACTTAAGCATAACCTTTGACCAAATACTTGCTGAATGTTAAGTTCCTCTATCCCAGGGGTGACTCCTAGGAAGGGAGTTAAAATAAAATAAAATCTCATTCACCTGTCATGGTCTGGAAGACTGTATGGATGTCCATGCTGCACCCTCTCAGGAGAGAATGAAGAAAGAACCACTTATCTACTAGAGCCTGGTGGAACTCAGGACAAAAGTATAAATTCCCTGAACTGTGAAAGCCACACATACATCCAACTGGGTAAGCCAGCTTAAGCACAAACATTGATTAACATATGATTTAGGCAGACCCAGGGGTGACTCCTAGGAACCCACACTAACAGATAAACACAAAGAAAGAAATTTGAGCAGAAACATCAGGGGCCACATAGAGTGAGAAAAATATTCTTCAAATATTCTGTACAGCCAAGTCACTAAACAAATCAACAAATGAGCAAACAACAACTTCAAGAAACTTTCCCCAGAAGAGGGAGAGGATCAATATCCATAGTTACCATAGTATCTAAAATGTACAGGTTTCAACAAGGAATTATGAGACATTCAAACACATGCATACACACACATGTGCACGCACCCACACATCCACACACACACACCCAGGAAAACATGAAACATACACGATGGGAAGGTGGGTGTGCAAAACAGGCAACAGACAGCTCCTTTTCAGGGCCCAGATGTTGGAATTAGCAGATATGGCTTGGCAGTAGTCATTATAAATACGTCCAAAGAACTAAGGGAAAACCATGCCTACGGAAGTAAAGCAAGGCATGATGACAAAGTCTGATCAAATAGAGGATATAAACAAACAGGCAAATTATTTTTTAAAAGAGCCAAATGGGACTCTTGAAGAGTATAAAATTTCCATGAAAATTCACAAGAAGGGCTAAGCACTTCATTTGCATGGGCAAAAGAATGAATCAGCAAACCTGATGAAGGCAGGCATGATGATATATGAAGGCAGATGACACGATCTGAAGAACAGAGAGGGAATAAAGAAGAAAAAGTAAACAGGGCTTCAGAAATGGTGGATAGCAGTTAGCAAACCAACACATAATCAAAATACAAGAAGGAGATGAGAGACAGAAAGGAGTAGAAAGAATATTCAAAGAAATCATGTTAAAAACTTTCCAAACTGATGATAAATGCTAATCTACACTTCAAAGAAGCTCAATGATCTACAAGTAGGAAAACTCAAAGAGAACCACACCAGCCACTTCAAAATGTTGAAAAATAAACTCTTGAAATCAATAAGAGAAAAATTATGAATTTCATTATGTAATGATGGCATCACAATAAGATGAACAGATGACTTCTTATCTGTAACAATGGAGGCCAGATGACACCAGGATGACACATTCAAAGTGCTGAAAGAAATCAGGAAAGGCATGTACATTTTTATTTTGGGAGAGAGAAAAAAAAAACATAAAAATCATTGGAGACAAGTCTTCATAGATAGCAGAAATCCTCAGGAAAATAGATGAAGAAGATAAAAGTTGTAGCAAGGAAATCGTACGACAGAGTCATGAAGAAAAAGACGTCAGGTGTCAAAAAACTTTATCTGAAACCTGCCTTTCCATTAAAGGTTAAACAGAGGCAATCCCTCTTGTTACACAGCTTGAAAGTTTAGGAGAAGTTAACAACTTTTGATCTCAACAAATTATTGAGATACATTTCTCAACCACATCTGGCAGTGAACTGCTCTGTATTTAGGTTTATATATGAAAGATGTATAAAATCATTTATTTAGAAAGAAGTTGCTAAGTTATTAATAACAGCTCATAAACAGGTACCATGTACATGATACTGAAGGCAAAAATAATGTGATATTAATTACATAAACAACCAGAGAACTTATTCATTCTAATTTTTTAATTGAAAATATAAGATACTGAAGTTTGGTAAAAATAGAGAACATAGAAGAAATGTTACAAGACTCCCTGAATACTAATTTAAAAAACATAAAAAATATATAAGGTGAGAATTTGACAGTACATTATGAAAGCTTTGTACAAATATGAAGCAAATAAAATCCACAAAGACCATTTATCCACAGCAATGCAATAAGTTTGCACTGGCATCCAGAAAACATTTTTCTGTTTTGCTTTCTGTGACAGAAAACAAACTGTGAGTGTGTTTTAAATGTACTTTGACTGTATAGTACTATTTATCTTTTACAATTTAGTAAAATTACTAAGCAGGCACTGGTGATTTTGATTCAAGGCCTCTGTGAGAGAAAGGATCAGCAGTGAAGCTGAGATAATGAGCTGATACAAAGAACCAGGATATGCATCTTTCACCTGTATCTGCCACATCCTACTGGAATCCTAGCTATAGTCAGATATGGACATAAATTACTGACAGAAGAAAATGGTTAATTTATGAAGAAAATAAGTGACAATGCATGTATAAGCCTTATCAGATGCTGAAGGGAAGTGATCCAGAGGTATGTAAATTCTGATGAGCTATCTGGTAAACAGAGGAATTTTTTAAAAAAACATTTTACTGCACACTCATTGCCACACTCAATCACGAAAGGTTTAGAGTGCAAACGGGCAATGACTATTTCCAATAGTAAATGATTGTTCATGATTGCATGGAGAAAATACTTTCTCTTGAGTATTGAGACATTAACTATATGTCTGTATATGCAATAGTTTTCTGTATCTGCAATATATTGGTACTGCATATACAGACAACTGACATTTTGTCTAAAAGTAGAGACCAGTAAAGCTTACTAAACAGAAGATTTTCATAATCATATTTACCTTCTCTTTGCAGGAACAGAACAGATCTGAGGTTAACTTAAAGAGAATAAGCCCAGAAAGTCACACTTCCTGGGTATCAATCCTGCCACTTCCTGGGTATGTCACCTTGGGCAGGTCTTTCACTTCCTCACCACCTTCAGACTCCTCCAAAGTAGAGTCTACAAATTGTACTTACAAGTGGATATAGCAACGCAGAGAGAGTGCATCCTTAGCTACTGTTATGAAAATTATACATGTGTCTTGGGCACCAGCATAACTATCAACCTCACCTCACCTCACCACTGACACCTCCACTGGGTTCTCTCCAGAACTAACCCCCATCTCATTGTCCTAATTTTCCTATTAATGGTTGTATTAGGGTTCTCCAGAGAAACAGAATCAACAGGAGATATAGACATACTGATAAACGAAAGGGTATTTATTAAGGGAATGGGCTCATGTGTTGTGGAGGCAGAGAAGGCCTATGGCCTACTCTCTTCAAGCTGGAAAACCAGAAAAGCCAGTGGTATGGCTCACTCCAACTCCTTAGGCCTGAGAACCAGGGATTCAAAGCTACAAATATATAATGAGGAACACGTATATTAAGTGCATGCATGGATAACTGCCCATAAAAATATACTTTTTTCCTTTAGCTGGAATGGTAACAGGAAATTAAAGAGAAATTTTCCAAGAAATTACCACAAAAACTATACTGGTTGGGTAAAATATGGTATGGTACATTCATTTAATGGAACACACAGCAACCATTTAAAATGATGGAAAATATATTTATTATAAGTAGCAAAGTGAAAAGAAATCAGGCTTACAATAGTATGATCCTATTAAAATATACATATAAAAAAAGATGAACAGAAAACTAAGTCCTTACATATCAAAACTGTCTCTGGTGAGAGAATACAGATTGTCTAAATTTCCTTTTGTTTGTTTATACTTTTCCCAATAAATATATATTACTTTTGTAATCCTGAAATAAACCCTGAAACAGTCAAGTTCCATAGAAACCCCTGGATGTGGCCATTTCAATGTTAATTTTCTCAACCATATTGGTGTGGATGGGTCCACTTCTAGGGACCAAAACCAAAGTCAGAAGCCAAGCAGTCAGTTTAACGAAGCTGCCAATCTAGTGGGCCACAAAGAGACTAAGGACCAAGTAGGTTAGCAAGAACTAGCCAGAGGAGAGTGCACAAATTCAGAAAGCAGAGCAGATGTGGCCTGAAACACTGACCTCGTTTTATTACCAGTCTATAAGGCTTCCCATGTCTTATGTGCCACAAGTTGTACCTGGCTTCACAACACACTACCACTCAATCCAATCAAAATGTTTCGTCTGGAAAGCCACTGTAGTGACCACTGCAGCAAATGCTAATTGTCCACATTCATCAAACATTGGTGGCTCATCTATGAAGAGGTCCTGGAAGAAAAGCACATCATGGCTGATAAGTCAAGAACCACCAGTTTAGATAGGTATGCATCTTCAATACCAAGACCATCAGGCTTTTTGAAAAGTTAAATTTAGAAAACTGAGTGGTAAGTCCTTCATTATTATTTCTTACATTTCCTTATATCTCATTTCACCTTGTTAAATTGAGCTTAGCCTAAAACTGCCTCCTTACATAATTTAGGTTCAGTCTAAAGGTTTCTTAGCAGGTAGTGAACTGTAAGGTTACCTAACTAGATATGCAAACAGACTGTGACCAACTCTTGGGCCAATCACCAGGGTTCAGCCAATAAGCGCTGCCAACTGTTCAAACCATGTTCAAATAAGGCAGACACTGATTTGTAACCAATCCAGCTGTCTCAGTACCTCATTTCCATTTTCTGTACTTCACTTTCCCTTTTCTGTTCATAAATCTCCCTCAACCACAAGGCAGGCCAAAGCCTCTTTCAACGTACTCTGGTTCAGGGGCTGCCTGATTCGTGAATCATTCTTCACTCAATTAAACTCCGTTAAATTTAATTTGTCTAAGGTTTTTCTTTTAACAATCTAAGTATCGAAAGCATGTTAGAAAGTAACTTTCTTCTTTTGTCCCCTCCTGTCTGTAAAGAGGCAGAAGATGATGCAGTTAATTCTCTTTTGGGACAATTTCTTTGACACATCATGTCTCTGGTACCAAGTTAATTTCTTTGGGAGAGGGGATGCTGCTAAAATCAAAATTTGAGAATCAAGCAAAATAAAGTAAACATCTTTCCTTCTATTGATAAAATGTAATACTACTTAATTTGTCACTGAAGATTTTGTATATTTGTTTTGGTCAACTACAACTTCATAAACAGGATATTCAACACATCAAAAATAAAGAGGAGTTTTTTTTGAATTAGTAAATAGAAAAAAAAAGAAATTCTACTTATCAAAAATAATATAATTTATAGTTTATTATTATATATACACAGGTGACACATGAAATCAAATGTGGAAATGATTCTTCACATAGATATTTTAAATACTAATAGCACAAGAGCATTACAACTTTTTTTTTTTTTTTTTTTTTAGGACAGGGTCTCTCTTCATTACCCAGGCTAGAGTACAGTGATGCAATCATAGCTCACTGCAGCTTCTAACTTCTGGGCTCAAGGGATCCTCCTACTTCAGCCTCCCAAATAGCCAGGACCACATGTGCATGCCACCACACCCAGCTAAATTTTTTTATTTTTTGGTAGAGACAGGGCCTCGTTATGTTGCCCAGGCTGGGATCAAACTCCTGGGCTCAATCAAGCTATCCTCCCACCTTGGCCTTCCAAAGTGTTGGGATTACACGCATGAGCCAGTGTGCCCAGCCAAAAACTTGCAAATGTACTGAGAAGGACATGATGTATCTGACTCCAACAGCTTAACTTTATACTCTAGACAAGATTCTGTTCCTTCTTTATATTTATAAGCTGCTCTGAATTTGGCAGATCATGAAAACATTGATTGGAATTAGGCCTGGCAGTTCCTAGAAACAGTCTATAAATAGTTAACTCACATGTATCACTTTACAGTGTTTCAAGTTTTAGAGTTCAGAATCTTATTTAGATACCTTAACCACTTTGGAAAGAAGTAATACTGGCACAATTAATGCTAAGAAAGGACTAAGTAGTACTAGCTATGACTGCTGCAAGGCACTTGATGTTCAGTTGGTTTTCACAACAACCCTCCTGTAGATTAGGTAGACCATATTATTCCAATTATATGCAGTGAGCTCAAAAGTAACCCATTCAAGATTAGGCAGCTACCCTGACTAAACCAGACAGGCCATAATGAAGATACTTCAATAACAGAACCATTTTAACTCATCTTTTTGACATCTTGGGATTTAAATTCCTGACAAAAAGTAAACCCTCAGAAGTTATAGTGGATGGCAGAATAAATACAAGGTCACAGGCAGAAGAAGAAGGAAAATCAATTCTCCTTACAATACAGGGTCACTCCCTCCACCAGTGTTCCTCGAAGCAGGACCCACCTGAACCAGAATCATCCAGAAACTATTTAAAGGTACAGTGCAGCCCCCACTTTCTTGAACTGCTAAAAAAGAATATTTGGAGGTGGGGCCTGGGAGTTAGCATTTTCTTTTCAGACAGGGTCTCTGTCACCCAGGCTGGAGTACAGTGGCATGATCACAACTCACTGGAACTGTGACCTCCCCCAGGCTCAGGTGATCCTTGCACCTCAGCCCCCTGAGTAGGTGGGACTACAAGGCGTGCCACCATGCCCAGCTAATTTTTGTGGGTTGTTTTGTTAGAGATGGGATTTCACCATGTTGCCCAGACTGATCTCGAACTCCTGGGCTTAAGCAATCCACCAGCCTTGGCCTCCCAAAGTGTGGCAATTACAGGAGTGAGTCGCTGCACCTGGCCAAAATCTGCATTTTTAACATGGTCTCCAAGCCTTTAAGAAATGCTGCCACATTGTGTACTTTCCCAAAGCCTGACTTAAGCACCATGCCACATCAGTCTACGGTAGTTCTTAATTTTGTTTTTTATATTGTTGGCAATGTAATGAAATGCTTGATAAATCACAATAAGAAGTTCCAACACTGCGGAACTAGAGGATGGCATGAACTAGTGCCACAAAACCATGATATTGGAATTTTGTCACTGCTTTCTTCAGAAAATTGTTTTCTATTTCTCCGTATGGTAAATGCTAAAGTATTACAACTACCATCTGGAGTTGTAAAGTCCTACTCAATAAAGCATCAGTAGAGATTTACAGTGTTCCTAGCTTACAAGATTAGAATTCATATGATAATTTACTGGGTACAAGTTGTCTTTTATAAGAGTAAGCCTAAATAACCTGCAACAGCAGGAGGAAAATGAACTTATTATCATGTTTCCACCTCCTGCTGGCACACACTAAAACTAATTAATTATGTGGAACCCAGAGGTTTCAAACAGAACCTTAACATTGAAAAGGTCAAAGCATAACAGACTCCAGAAAAAAAAAAATGGGTATGGAGCAGCTGCTGGTACATCTTTGATCACTACTACTAATATCAAACATAATCAAACATACAGTCTTTTACAGCGCATAGAGTACATTTCACATACTTGCATTAATTTAATCTATAAAATCCTATGAATTGCCCAGCATGCTTGGCATACTTCTATTAGCAATTTTATCTCCATGCTGTATCATTTAACTTCTCTTCCCCCAGTTTGTCTGAGTCCCTGGAAGGCAGACAGGGCATATTCTCTTCTGCATCCTGAGCACCTGGCATAGTATCTAACTCATTAAAGAAGGCACTCACGAGCAACATGGCTGAATAGGAAGAGCTCCAGTCTCCAACTCCCAGCGCGAGCGACACAGAAGACCAGTGATTTCTGCATTTTCAACTGAGGTAGTCGCGTCATCTCACTAGGGAGTGCCGGACAATCGGTGCTGGTCAGCTGCTGCAGCCCGACCAGCGAGAGCTGAAGCAGGGCGAGGCATCGCCTCACCTGGGAAGCACCTTGGGAATCCTTCCCCCTTCCAAGCCAGGGGAACTGAGACACACAACACCTGGAAAATTGGGTAACTCCCACCCCAATACTGCGCTTTAAGCAAACGGGCACACCACATTATACCTACACCTGGCCGGGAGGGTCCCACGGCCAAGGAGCCTCCCTCATTGCTAGCACAGCAGTCTGCGACTTAACCATAAGGCAGCAGCGAGGCTGGGGGAGGGGCGCCCGCCATTGCTGAGGCTTAAGTAGGTAAACAAAGCCCCTGGGAAGCTCGAACTGGGTGGAGCTCACAGCAGCTCAAGGAAGCCTTCCTGTCTCTGTAGTCTCCACCTCTGGGGACAGGGCACAGCTAAATAACAACAAAAAAGGCAGCAGAAACCTGTGCAGACGTAAACGACTCTGTCTGACAGCTTTGAAGAAAGCAGTGGATCTCCCAACACGGAGGTTGAGATCTGAGAACGGACAGACTGCCTGCTCAAGTGGGTCCCTGACCGCTGAGTAGCCTAACTGGGAGACATCCCCCACTAGGGGCAGTCTGACACCCCACACCTCACAGGGTGGAGTATACCCCAGAGAGGAAGCTTCCAAAGGAAGAATCAGACAGGTACACTCGCTGTTCAGCAATATTCTATCTTC
>NW_016814396.1:0-3476 GCF_001698545.2 Rhinopithecus bieti | reverse complement strand
GGGAGTTATACCTGATATAAATGATGAATTGATGGGTGCTGACAAGTTGATGGGTGCAGCACACCAACATGGCACAAGTATACATATGTAACAAACCTGCACGTTATGCACATGTACCCTAGAACTTAAAGTATAATAATAATAAAAAAATAAGAAAATAAAAAAATTTAAAATTTAAAATAAAAAAAAAAGGGCCTATAAGAAAAATGTATAGCTAACATCATCCTTAATGGTGAAAGACTGAATGCTTCTTCTCTATGATCAGTAACACAGCAAGAATGTTCACAAGGATGTTCACGCTTACTATTTCTATTGAACATTGTAATCAAGATTATAGCTAGTGAGATGGATGAGTGGATGGATGGATGGATGGATGGATGGATGGATGGATGGATGGATATACAGACAAATAGATTGATTAATTGATTCTAAATCCATCTGAAAACGTTGTGAAGGACATAGATGGGCTAACAACTTAGAAGAATGTAATTTCAAAACTTACCATAAAGCTACTGTAATCAATGAGGTATTGGCATCAAAAAAGACAAATAGATCAATGCTACAGAATAAAGAATCTAGAAACAAACTTAGATATATAGGACAAATAATTGTTTGCAGAGATAGAAAAGCAATCAGTGAAGGAAGAACAGAGTTTTCAATGAATGATGCTAGAGAAATTGGATGTTCATATGCAAAAACAAAAAACATTCAATCCACATCTTCAGTAATATATAAAATTAGCACAAACTGATCACATGTCTACCTATAATACTTACCTATGAAACTTCTGAAAGAAAAGAGAAAATCTTTGTAACCTTGGGTTAGGCAAAGATTTTTTTTTAAGAGATGACTCCAAGATTATAAATCATAAGTGAAAATTGGATGAACTGGATTTTATCAAAATTAAAATCTTCGGCTCCCCAGAAGACACTGTTAGGAAAATAAAACATCAAGCCACAGATGGGGAGAAAATACTTACAAGCATATCTATGATGAAGAATTTGTATCCACAGTATATAAATAATTCTCAAAACTAAAGAAATAATAAGAAAATAACCCAATAAAGGAATGAGCAACAGACCTGAACAGATACATCATCAAAGAAAACACAGGAATAGCAAACAAGCACATAAAAAGATGCTCAACATCATTAGTCATTAAGGAAATATCTGTTAAAACTATAACTACATACCACTGCACACCTATTAGAGTGGATAAAATTAAAAAGTCTGCCATGCCAAGTATTAGTGAGGATATATTAGTGAGCAACAGAAACTCTCATACACTGTTGCTGGCATGTAAAACAGAACAACCACTTTGTAAAACTTGAATACTGTTTTAAAAAGTTAAACATATATCTATTACATAATCCAGCTATTCCATTCTTAGATTTATCCTAAAGAAAATATACATCCATTAAAAGAATATGTCTGGTACAAGAATATTCATAGCAGGTTTATTTATAATTCTCTATAACTGAAAACAACCCAGTATCCATCAACAGGGCTTATGGATGAACAAACTGTGGTACGTTCATACAATGGAATACCATTTGGCAATATAAAGGAATTAATTTTATGTACACAAAAACATGGAGTCTCAAAACAATTATGCTGATTGAAAGAAGTCAGATAAAAAGGAATACAATATTATATGATTACAGGTATATAAAACTCTAGAAAACTCAAACTAATCTATGGTAAGAGAAAAAATAACAGTGGTCATCTGGGGAAATGGAGGAATTACCAAGGGCTTGGAGAAAGCACTGGGTTCTATTGAGAAAGTAATGGATGCTGTTCACTTTCTGAATTTCAGTGATTTTTTCACAGATGTACACGTATGTCAAAACTTATCATGCTATATGCTTTAAATAAGTACAGTTTCCATATGTGAAGAATACCACAATAAAGCTATTAAAATAAGATATCCCATCAACGTCAAGGAAACAAGATTAATATGCCATATCTTTAAGTTAGTTCTTCAAATAAAAAAACAGTAATAGTAGCAGTGGTAACAAAAGCACTTCAGTAGCAGCTCACATTTATTGAGGAGTTACTGTGTCAGGCATCCTTTGAAGCACTTTACATGAGTTAGCCAATTTATTCCTCAGGGCCATCACCCTGTAGCTTTATTAAATAGACACAATTTTTTCCTCATTATCTGTTATCTCACTTTCCATAGTTTCAGTTACCCATAGTTAAGGTATTTTGAGAGACTGAGAGAGAATGAAGGTGCACAATTATGTATCTTTTATTAAGTGTACTGTTATAATTGTTCTATTTTAGTTATTGTGAATCTCCTACTGTACCTAATTTATAACTTAATCTTATAGTATTGCAAGTATAGGGAAAAAACACAGTACAATATATACAGCATTCAGTAACATCCAGTTTCAGGCATACACTGGGGATTTTGGAACATACCCCTTGCAGATAAGAGGGGAGAGCTGTATTATTATCATCACACTTCAAAGATGAGGATTGGCTTATTTCACTTAGTATAATGTCTATAAGGTTTATCCCTATTGTAGAATAGGTCAAAATTTTATTCCTTATTAAGGTTTTAATGATATGCCATTGCATATATATATATATATACCACATTTTGTTTATCCATTCAACTGTTGATGGACATTTGGGTTTTTCCACCTTTTGACTATTGTGAGTAATGTTGCTGTGAACATGGATGTACAAATATCTGCTCGAGTCTGTGCTTCCAGTTCATTTGGGTCTACATCTAGAAGTAGAATTGCTGCATCATATAGTAATTCATTGTTTTAATTTGTTGAAAAATTCCTCTGGCCTCTCATTCCTAAATTGTAGTCCACAGTATCAAGTTTCTAGAAGGAATACCTGACCATATCACTCCAAGGATAAAAATTCCTTAATGGTCCCTGTATTAGTCCGCTCTCATGCTGTTATAAGGACATGTCCTGGATAACTTATAAAGGAAAGAGGTTTAATTGATTCCGTTCTGCAGGGCTGGGGAGGCCTCAGGAAACTTACAATCATGACAGAAGGGGATGCAAACACATCCTTCTTCATATGGCAGCAGTGAGAAGGGCAGAGCAAAATGGAAGAAAGCCTCTTTAAACCATGAGATCTTGTGAGAACTCAGTATCATGGGAACAACATCACGGGGTAAACGCCCCCATGACTCAATTACCTCCCACCGGGTCCTTCCCATGACACATGGGGATTACATCTTGAATGGTAACTACAATTCAAGATGAGATTTGGGTGGGGACACAGCAAAACCATATCAATTCCCTAACTGATTTTAGGGTGAAACTCAGACTCTTCAACACAGCAGGTCCTTCCCAGAGAATTCCACTCCAACCCTAAGGACCACTCCTTCCTCTAAGGTTTCAAAGCACTTTGTACCTATAAGGCCTCTAGGAGTACCGCCCTCATTCTATTGTTAATGGTATATATTTCTATCTCCCTCACTATTGTTAATGGAATATATTTCTATCT
>NW_016814395.1:7338-8646 GCF_001698545.2 Rhinopithecus bieti | reverse complement strand
TCCCAAAGTGCTGGGATTACAGGCTTGAGCCACCGCGCCTCGGCCTAATCTCTCTTAACAAGTTTCTTCCTCTTAAAAAACAAAAAAGCAAAGCAAAACAAAACAAAACAAAAAAAACTTAGGGCTAATGAATAGTGAGAAATTAGTGAGGTCAAGCGTTAAGCTCCTGATACAGGTCAAAGACTTATTGAGGGGTTTAATTAAGGCAAAGGTTATGGTTGGAGAGTCAACATTTTGGACGTGAAATGATTTTGGTGAAAACAAAGTTGAGGGTGTGACTACAGGAGTGAGCAGCTGCTGTGGAGTGCTGAAAATCTCACTGGAGATGAGAAAGTCAAGGAAGTGAGAGGAGCATGGCTGAGAGGCCATCACGTGGACCTTGAGCTCACCGAATATGACAACATTTGGGGCGAAGAGAGAGGCAGAAAGCCATGAGCCAAATAAGGGGCATCAACCAGGAGGCTGGCTGATGACATTAACCAAGATAGTATATCTAGAGGGTGAAGCCCCAATGGAACAGGGATTTTGTGGGAGGGAGGGGAAGCTAAACACTGGTCTAGAAATGGCATTGGGGTGGCATTACCCCAATGCCAGAAATGGCATTACCCACTTCTGACGCTGAGACACATGAGAATGCGAAACAGAATTCACCTAATAGAGCTGCTGGAGAAGCAGCGGTTAGTGGATAGCCAAATTTCAGATAAAGCAAGGATGCTGAGAAAAGACTGAGGATGTGGAAGAGTCTGCTGATCACACGTTGCAGAAGGCACAGTGGGAGGTTATGGCTAGGGGCAGGAAGCAGAGTCTGATAGATTGCCAGTGTGAGGGCAAGGATGCAGATGACAATGGATGAGAAGGAACTTGAACCTGTGGTGGTGACAGGGGTAGACAGGGATAGAGGGGTAATGGGATATAGTGCTGTTGTAGAAGTTTCTGTGATGATAGACATGTTCCATATGTATACTCTGTAATACTGTGGCTGCCAGCCACATGTGGCTATTAAGCATATGAAATGTGACTAGTGGACTGGGCGAGGTGGCTCACGCCTGTAATCCCAGCACTTTGGGAAGCCGAGGCCGGTGGGTCACCTGAGGTCAGGAGTTCAAGACCAACCTGGCCAACATGATGAAACCCCGTCTCTACTAAAATATAAAATTAGGCCGGGCATGGTGGCTCACGCCTGTAATCCCAGCACTTTGGGAGGCTGAGGCGGGTGGATCACAAGGTCAAGAGATTGAGACCATCCTGGCTAACACCGTGAAACCCCGTCTCTACTAAAATACAAAAGTTAGCCAGGCGTGGTCGTGG